>NC_092116.1:22554335-22827901 GCF_045679555.1 Salvelinus alpinus
GTCCATTTTAAATCCCTTCAAAAATATCAACGTGCCGTTTCCAAATAATAATGTTAGAAATTAGAACATTTTTGTTCTATGGAGGAGTGATGCTAAACAGATCCAGGCATTCCATGCTTTTCTTAACTCTTGATCTGCGCACCTGATATTTACTATGCAATCTGACACGTCAAATCAGTTTCCTTGATCTTCTGATTTTGTGTGATAATGTTCTATACACGTATCTTTACAGGAAACCTACTGATCATAACAGTTTGCTGAGGGCTGATAGTTGTCACACGCTTCCCCTTGGAAAACAGTTTGCCCTTCAGCCAATTGTCGAATCAAAAGAATTTGCAATAGAACTGTCAGATTGCGACAGAAATACGGCTGAGACGCAAAGAAAACTCAAGGAGAGGGGGTACAAAAACCGTCAGATTAATACTGACATTGAGAAAATTCTAAACAAAGAGACGTCTTTCAAGGATAGTATCGCAAAAATAAGCATTCTAACTACCCGCTATTCAATGTGTGCTCTGAACAAATTAAGGGAATTGTTCAAACATTGGCACATTCTAAGATCCGATGACAGTATCCGTAGTGTGTTTTCGGACCCTCCCTTGGTTGGAATCTCACAGGGCAGAAATCTCAGATCAATTGGTAAACTGATTTACCGCCCTCAAAATATCCCTTCACAACATCTATTTGCACCTCTACCGGATGGAAACTAAAAGTGTAATAGCTACACTCAATGCAATGGCACTTACAAATGTCGATCCTGCAAACACCCAAACAGGAAAATAGATCCCAATGAAAGGTGTTATCACGTGCTCCACTAAGGCAGTATTTTTGTACATAATGCTTCTGCAACCGTATCTTACGGCAGAAAAGAGCTTCTGGATATCAGGACAGCGACCACTCACCTCGGATTAGACAAAGAATTTTTCTACAACAACCAAGACGCACAGGACATTCTCCAAACACACGGCAGGCCCGACATCCCCGTTATTTGCAAGAGGAAGCGACGCAGGTACAGAGGACAAAGAGCCGGATGCCTCGTCAGGACCCGCAGAAGGCGAGTGGGAAAGCTGCACCACATCAGTCACTGGCTTTATCAATAAGTGCATCGAGGACGTCGTCCCCACAGTGACTGTACGTACATACCCCAACCAGAAGCCATGGATTACAGGCAACATTCGCACTGAGCTAAATGGTAGAGCTACTGCTTTCAAGGAGCAGGACTCTAACCCGGAAGCTTACAAGAAATCCTGCTATGCCCTGCGACGAACCATCAAACAGGCAAAGCGTCAATACAGGGCTAAGATTGAATCATACTACACTGGCTCTGACACTCATCTTGTGGCAGGGCTTGCTAACTATTACAGCATACAAAAGAGGGAAGCACAGCCACGAGCTGCCCAGTGACACGAGCCTAACAGACGAGCTAAATCACTTCTATGCTCGCTTCGAGGCAAGCAACACTGCGGCATGCATGAGAGCATCAGCTGTTCCGGACGACTGTGATCACGCTCTCCGTAGCCGACGTGAGAAAGGCCGTTAAACAGGTCAACATACACAAGGCTGTGGGACCAGACGGATGACCAGGACTTGTGCTCCGGGCATGTGCTGACCAACTGGCAGGTGTCTTCACTGACATTTTCAACATGTCCCTGATTGAGTCTGTAATACCAACATGTTTCAAGCAGACCACCATAGTCCCTGTGCCCAAGAACCCAAAGGCAACCTGCCTAAATGACCACAGACCCGTAGCACTCACGTCCTTAGCCATGAAGTGCTTTGAAAGGTTGGTAATGGCTCACATCAACACCATTATCCCAGAAACCCTAGACCCACTCCAATTTGCATACCACCCAAACAGATCCACAGATGATGCAATCTGTTGCACGCCACACTGCCCTTTCCCACCTGGACAAAAGGGACACTTATGTGAGAATGCTATTCATTGACTACAGCTCAGCATTCAACACCATAGTACCCTCAAAGCTCATCGCTAAGGATCCTGGGACTAAACTCATCCCTCTGCAACCGGATCCTGGCGTTCCTGACGGGCTGCCCCCAGGTGGTGAGGGTAGGTAGCAACACATCTGCCATGCTGATCCTCAACACTGGAGCTCCCCAGGGGTGCGTGCTCAGTCCCCTCCTGTACTCCCTGTTCACCCACGACTGCATGGCCAGGCACGACTCCAACACCATCATTAAGTTTGCAGACGACACAGTGGTAGGCCTGATCACCGACAACGACGAGACAGCCTATAAGGAAGGAGGTCAGAGACCTGGCCGGGTTGTGCCAGAATAACAACCTATCCCCAACGTAACCAAGACTAAGGAGATGATTGTGGACTACAGGAAAAGGAGGACCGAGCACGCCCCCATTCTCATCGACAGGGCTGTAGTGAAGCAGGTTGAGAGTTTCAAGTTCCTTGGTGTCCACATCAACAAACTAGAATGGTCCAAACACAACAAGACAGTCGTGAAGAGGCCACGACAAAGAGTATTCCCCCTCAGGAAAGTAAAAAGATTTGGCATGGGTCCTGAGATCCTCAAAAGGTTCAACAGCTGCACCATCGAGAGCATCCTGACCGGTTGCGTTACTGCCTGGTACGGCAATTGCTCGGCCTCCGACCGCAAGGCACTACAGGAGGGTAGTGCGTACGGCCCAGGCTAAGCTGCCTGTCATAAAGGACCTCTACACCAGGCGGTGTTCAGAGGAAAGCCCTAAAAATTGTCAAAGACCCCAGCCATAGACTGTTCTCTCTACTACCACATGGCAAGCAGTACCGGAGTGCCAAGTCTAGGACAAAAAGTATCCTCAACAGTTTTTACCCCCAAGCAATAAGATTCCTGAACAGGTAATCAAATGGCTACCCGGACTATTTGCATTGTGTGCCCCCCCCAACACATCTTTTACGCTGCTGCTACTCTCTGTTTATCATATATGCATAGTCACTTTAACAATACACAATACATTCATGTATATACTACCTCAATTGGCTTGACCAACCAGTGCTCCCGCACATTGGCTAACCGCGCTATCTGCATTGTGTCCCGCCACCCTCCAATCCCTCTTTTACACTAGTGCTACTCTCTGTTCATCATATATGCATAGTCACTTTAACCATATCTACATACTACCTCAGACTGACTTACCTATTGTTCACCAAATACCTTTTTTGCACTATTGGTTAGAGCCTGAAAGTAAGCATTTCACTGTAAGGTCTACACCTGTTGTATTCCGTGCACATGACAAATAAACTTCGATTTGATTATTTTATCTCTTAACTTGTCCTTGTGGTAAAAATGTTGTGTAAAACAAAGTGCAAAATAAAAGTACGAATCTCCGAGCATCATAAGGTGCAAAAACACGACTTACCCACTTTTCAGAAGCGAATCACATTTGACTTCGTCACCACGTTATAACGGCATTGAACTTGTCACCCTCCCTAGGTGAGGGAGTGACCTCGACAATTTATTGTTAAAACAAGAGGCTGCCTGGATCTTTAATTTAAAGACCCTTGCTCCCTTCGGTCTCAACGTAGACTTTGATCTGAAGCCATTCTTGTGATTTTTCTATTCATTGTTAATATTTGTAGGCCTATGTAGCCAAATTGTATCTATGATCGTATGATATCCATTCATGTTTTTGTATGTTCTTATATCTGAGAATTAACCAATAATGTCAGTCCACCCGGCAATGATTACAGACACCTCGGTGTGTCCTTTGACACTTTATAAACTAGTGACCCACAGTGTTTGTCATGATACCCTGATGAAGACCGCTTGTCTGTTGAAACGTTGGTTATTACATTATTGCATCTAGTCTCCTAGAGTGTGCAGCTCTGTTTCTTTTTCAAAAACTGCAAACACAGTAGCGTTCACGCTCAGTTTCCTGTGTGTATCAAGAATGGTCCACCATCCAAAGGACATCCAGACAACTTGACAACTGTGGGAAACAAGAGTCAACATGGGCCAGCATCCCTGTGGAACGCTTTCGACGCCTTGTAGAGTCCATGCCCCAACAAATTGAGGCTGTTCTAAGGGCAAAAGGGGGTGCAAAACAATATTAGGATTGTGTTCCTAACATTTGGTATACTCAGTGTATAATGCAGAAATGAGAATGGAGTGCTCTTTCTCAATTCCTTGCATCCTCACCGCCTTCTCAAAACTCATTGGAAAAGAAGGTCAGGGGAGGCTTGGACTTCCTCCTCCAATAAGGTTGAGACGGCGAGGAGATCCGATTCAAGGAATTGAAAGTTACAGCATGGGTAAATACCTGAACAGCGTCTCATCTGCTTCTCCAGGTCATGGGGTAGTAGTGGTGGAGTGGAGGGGGTGAGGGGAGAGCGGTGAGGTGATATGGAGGAGGTGGGTTGAAGTGCTGTGGAAGTGGTGTCACAGCCTTTTCTGCTTCTGGTCCCGCTCAACACTGGTTCTCCTCAGTCTCGCTGCTCTTCCTTTGCTGCTGGGTTTAATATAATGCTTGCTTGTGTGGCCACGTGTACATTGGGGTTTCCTTGGGTGAGAATGGGCTCTTGTAGCGTGCTTAGTTGTGTTGTTGCTATAATGTCATTGTACCGTTGTGTACTTGGTTGTGCAGTATGCCGGACCAGCTCAATCTCCTCCTTGAGTTCCGGTTGTCCCGAGCTTCCTAGTGGCTCTTCTTTGAGAGCAGCACCAGTGATGTCATAGTCAGTGAGTGCTTCCAGGTGTCCCACAGGTGTCCTAAGCATGGGTTCTGTATCTATAGTTCTAAGGGTGTTGGCTGGCTGTTGTTCCGAATCCACCGGCGTGCTGATGGCGATGGGAACAGGCTCCAGTTTCCCCACTAGCTTTCCCCTTTCTAATTCCACTTCTTTTACTGGGCTGACTGAGTTAGGAAGAGGAAATAGAAGCCATTTAAGGGGCACTGGATGTGGGGCCTGGGAAGAACCCACCTGCGCCTCCTGTTCAATCAGTCTGTCTGTCGGGGAGTTTAACAATACGTTGTCATTTGAACACAGTGACAGGGTGGTGGTGGTGGCGGCACTGTCTTCAGTGTGTATGCAGTGGGGGTCCCAGACCTCTGAGGATGTCGATGGTTCAAACGCCAATTCAGAGACAAGACATTCATACTCTTGACTCTCTGGAACAAACAAAGAAACATACTGTTGGCCTCGTAACATTCATCTTTTTCATATCAGTGAGAAACAAAGCACTAATATTGCCCTCCAAATGCACTTGATACAGAAGCCTATACAGTGCATTCAGAAAGTATTCAGACTCCTTGACTTTTTCCAAATTTTGTTACGTTACAGTTTTATTTCAAGATGAATTACATTTATATTAAAAAAGATTACATTTACATAAGTATGACGCTACAAGCTTGGCACACCTGTATTTAGGGAGTTTCTCCCATTCTTCTCTGCAGGTCTCTCAAGCTCTGACAGGTTGGATGGGGTGCTTTGCAGTACATGTTCAATTGGGTTTAAGTCCGGGCTCTGGCTGTGCCACTCAAGGATATTCAGAGATATGTCCCAAAGCCACTCCTGCTTTGTCTTGTCGGTGTGGTTAGGGTCATTGTCCTGTTGGAAGGTGAACTTTTGCCCCAGTCTGAAGTCCTTAGCGCTCTGGAGCAGATTCATCAAGGATCTCTGTACTTAGCTCCATTCATCTTTCCCTTGAACCTGGCTAGTCTCCCAGTCTCTGCCACAAAAAAAAAGCATGATGCTGCCACCACGGAAGCCTCACCGTAGGGATGGTGCAAGGATTCCTCCAGACGTACTGCTTGTCATTCAGGAAAAATAATTCAATCTTGGCTTCATCAGACCAGAGAATCTTGTTTCTCATGGTCTCATAGGTGCCTTTTGGCAAACTCCAAGCAGGCTGTCATATGCCTTTTACTGAGGAGTGGCGTCAGTCTGGCCACTACCATAAAAGACTGATTGGTGGAGTGGTGCAGAGGTTGTTGTCCTTCTGGAAGGTTCTCCCATCTCCACAGAGGAACTCTGGAGCTCTGTCAGAGTGACCATCAGGTTCTTGGTCAAGTCCCTTTCCCCCCCCGATTGGCCAGCTCTAGGAATAGTCTTGGTGGTTCCAAACTTCTTCCATTTAAAAATGGTGGAGGCCACTGTTTTCTTGAGCATCCTTCCCCAGATCGGTGCCTCAGCACAATCCTGTCTTGGAGCACTACGGACAATTCCTTCGACCTCATGGCTTGGTTTTTGCTCTGACATGCAATGTCAACTGTGGGACCTTATATAGACAGGTGTGTGCCTTTCCAAATCATGTCCAGTCAATTGAATTTACCACAGGTGGACTCCGATCGAGTTGTAGAAACAGCTCAAGGATGATCAATGGAAACAGGATGCACCGGAGCGCAATTTCAAGTCTCATAGCAAAGGGTCTGAATACTTATGTAAATAATGTTTTTCATTTATGAGAAATAGATTGAGGGAAAATATTAATTTAATACATTTTAGAATAAAGCTGTAACGTAACAAAATGTGGAAAAAGTCAAGGGGTCTGAATCCTTTCCGAATGCACTGTAGATGATTGTTGTTTCACCCTGACTGCACTACGGATGTCCCAGTGGCGAACATGCATGAAGATGGAAGAACTCAGATATGTCGTCATCGTTTTAGCACTATCCACTGAGTTGGTAAACTACGTTGCGTGACATGGTTCAATAAATATCTGAATAATCTACGTTTGCGGCAATTAGGAAAAAAACTCAAGATAGAATTGGGTTCATGTATACGGTGCTAATGAACATACAAATAAATTATAAGGAGTGTGATGTACACTACGGCAAACTTAGCCAAACGAGTCATTTGTGGTAAGTGCATGAGGACGGACCATCATCTTTATGTATCTCTACTACTGGGACAATAAAGGCATGACTTAAATTCTCTTTCCATCCACTACTCCACATCATTTCAATAACTCAAATTCAACGCATTTTATAAAGCCCTTTTTACATCAGCAGTTGTCACAAAGTGCTTTACGGTTACCCAGCCTAAAACCCCAAAGCAATCCACTTATCTGGTCCACTTACTGTGCATGCTGTTCCCAATACTGTCACCCTCCTCAAAGACACCAACCTTCACCACCTCCCAGTCCATGTCCAATCTCTACAGGCATAACAATGGATATACTGTTTACCTACATTAGCATTTAGATACTGCTACAGAAGGAAACAAAACTGACACTGAACATTACAGGGGCCATTAAGTCAAATGGTCCACTAAAAGAGTGGCTGTGTTTCACACACACAACCCAGAGCATTCTAACCACAGAACTAGAATGTGCAGAACGGGATTCCCCATTCATGTCAATGATGCTGTTCGTTTTATTCATTCCATCTTTTATTTTAACCATCTCACCTCATATTTAAGATTAATGTGCATGTCTTCACCATCATCACGCCTTGGCATAGCAACAGAGCCACTGGGGGCCTCACCACCATCATGTTGAGTTGCTAGGGTCAACACAACAGAAGATGAACCACACACACACACACAGAGAGAACAAAAAAATGACAAATAAACTTACTTTTCCGTTAAGGAAAGGTCTGGAATACTAAGGAGGCAACAAATAATTAGTCTACATACTGGAATACAAAGGGAACAGAAGTTCGAACTAGCTAGAGATGTAACACCTGTTGTAGCTGCAGGGCCAGTCCTTGCTATTCTGCAGCCCAAGCTGAGACCCCAAAAAATGCTAAACTAGCATAGTCCCAGTAAGCAAAATTACGTTGAAAAGACACTTAAAAAACATAATCCCCAGACATTGACGTTATGTTAAAATTATGTTCTGAGTGGCATTTTCCAGGATGTTGCAATCAGGGTCATTTTTTGTTCCTAATGAAAGTTGAAAATACTATGTTAGGGCCAAATCAAGGCTGGTCCACACAGGACACAATCTGAACAAAACAGTCGTCTATGATTGGTTCAGATTTGGTCTGGACCTGCCCAGAAATTAAGGCCGGTCCAGACTGCACCATAAAAAAAGTCAAGTGCGTCAAAGTGTTACTTCAAATTGCATTTTATGAACGCCCATCTATGTGTTAAACCCAGTGTTGCCAACTCCCCAGTAAGGACAGTAGATAAATGACGGCATCACCTAATTTGCATAATCGGCCATGTGCAAGTAATTGTGATGGACACTGTAGGAGAGAGAAAGTGAGTAAAAAACACCCTAAATATGTTTAGAACTACTATGTCACAATTCCAACCCTCCTTTATCTGGGCTTGGGACCGGCAAAAGTGACCCAAAAGAGAGACTGCAAAAGTTACTTAGTTTTTTAATTGAATTTTTCTTAATTTGTTTTTAACCTTATGGTCCACTTAGGAGCCTACAACAAGTCACAGTAAAACATGAACATATTTGTGTCCTTTCCCCTAAAATTAAACTTCAAATGTATTCACCTCCCCAGCTTCTCATTCGCCCTTCAATTCTCTGATTAGAAATGGCTCCTGCTCTTTCAGGATCTCTAAGAAAATATCTTTGCCTTTGGGGCCACATCCTGTCAGGGGCCCATCAAAGAGCTCCCTCATCTTCTACTGTTTGGTTCTTTCAGATCTCACGTCACTGTAGCCATTGTCAGTGATGACTCCTCTCTTCAGGAGTCTGTCCAAGATGGGGTCTACCTCGCTCAGTCTCTGGATCAGGTCTGTCCGGTGGAGGTCCACAAAATGCTTACTTTGTGAATTGAGTCCTTTCGTCTCTGTAGTCGGCTGGGGATTTAAAATGATTTATTATCTTTGACTTTAACTGACATGGTGCATGTTTAGTCAATGTTGAGACACTGATCTTTTTGGCATAATATTTTTCTGACCTCTTCGTATTGTGTGATCCCAGACGGTTTCCCCCTCCACGTCACTGATTAGCTTTATACTGAAGTCAACATCTGCATCTTTTATGAACACCTCAAAGAAGTTTGGTTTGGTGTTGTCATATCTCAGCTTCATATTCTGTGGAGGCAGTAGATGAGAGAGAGTTGGTTTTTTTGGTAGTTTTTGTTAGTATATTAAAATTGCTATTGCTTTTTTAATTAGATTGACATTCTGTGGGAGCTTAAACCATACAGGAGGTTTAACTTCAGCAGAAGGAGACGACGTTGTGAGGCTGAACCAATCCTTCACCCGAAGGGACTTGACTGGTTGCGGCTTTCTGATACTCCTGTATCCATAAGACTGCTCCTTTTTCTTCATTGCCTGAAGAAGCATAAGCCAACACGTCCTTGTCAAAACCATTCACACATGACATTTTGTTAGATTTTGTAGTTTGAAAGAGATTTCAATGAATGATAACATTCTAAACTAAAGTACCCAGCTACCCCGAGAAGAACTGCTGGGAGATGTTGACACAGCAACACCATATCGGACTCTTACCCCCAAGGTTTCCTAACACCACAAGTCAACCAAATTTCCCTGCTTTTGGATGGAAAATAAACAGCTGTTTTTCCGCCTGTAGGAACTGTATAGGCAGTGCTTTACTCATTTTGGGTTCCGGTACAGTCAATATTTAGGAACAGGATCTCAATAGTAGAACATTTGATGTGCTGGTAGTCAGCTCCGGTGAGCTCCTTACAAGTCAAACACTGAATAGGAGCTTGGCTACACTGTATATTAAATGTCAATTTTCTAAATCCACTGGTATTATCTGCATTGATAACATTGAGAGATGATTTAACCACAGAGGAGAACAATAAGTGGAAATAACCTGTTCTACAGAAGAATCACAGGGCACCAGATATGCATGTAGCGTGAGGAATGCTGTCTTGGCCTGGTAGAGCAGCAAGTCACAGTGGGCTTTCAGCGGAAAGCCAGATCTCACGAGAACTCCTTTTGGAGAGAAGGTTGGATGGAGGATCTTGACGTGGAAGCGGGTGACTTCATCCACTTGTTCTATGGACACACCACAGTCTTCTACATGTAGAACTCTCACTTTCTCTTTAAAGGAGGGATCATCGCCTGCAGAGATAAAAACAGGCACATTTGCATAAACATCAGGTTGACATCAACAACAAGGCTTTTTAAAAGTAGTTTGCATCAGTTATATTTGAATTATAAACATATACGCCCATACCAAAACAGGCAAAATGTGGCAGATGCACTTCTTCCAGTTCTCCTGAAATGACTGTGACATCCAATAGGGGGCCACCTTGCTTGTACCCCAAGCTTTTCATCATTGCCCTGTGAGGCTCCCAGGAGCTGAATTGATACTTCAGATTGACATGGTCTTTACATACCCAACGGAGCCCTGATACTCTGCACTCGTAGCGCCCCAGGCGAGACATGCTAGAGATGCCATGATAAGAAGACAGAATGGATTTAGTAAGTAAGTCATGTATTTAATTGTTTATCAGCAGTTGACAAACATCATATTGGTTACTTTACTTTGTTAAACTTTTCTGTAGATCCTCACATACTGTATTTCCTAAGTTTTTACAAGTAGTTCAACAAACGCTATGAAGTCAGACTTTCTTTAAATAATGGATAGGAGGTTTATTCCATCTAGTTACTGTTATCCTAAGACAGAATTGTTGGGTAACAAAACTTAAAGCTTTTATCATACGATATATGGTGAGGGACTAATCCAATCCAGGAGTGTACCTGAACATTGGGCCTTCTTCAGTGAAGACTGCAGGTTCAACCTGAACCCAATTGGTAGATTCCTGAATAAGGGAACATTGATCTCTGATTATCACAGATTATCAAACTGTATTTATGACATCATTCTTAAAACATCGTAGTGTGAAGGTTGTGCTTTGCACTTTGAAGGGTTTCTTTGCCTTACTTGCCTTCACACTTTTGTAAACCTGCTTATTCTATACATTAATTTGCAATTTAATGAAGAATGGTTTCTGGTTAGAAAAAAAGTTGCTAAGTAAAACCCTATAGGGTTCTTTGGTTGGTCCCCATAAGGGAACCCTTTTTTGTCATAGGTAGAATCCTTTGCATAGAGTGTAGTGTTGTAGGGTTCTTCATAGAACCCCCTGTAAATGGTTCTACCTAGAACCCTCTATGAACGGATCTACTAAGAACCCTTTTATATCATAAGGCTTTTTTTTGAGGGCCTAGAATAGTGGTAGGAAACTCCTGGTTTACAGGCCACGTTAGGCCTGCAAGTCACATTATGCTCGCTTTCAAAGTGATGTGTAATTCCTATTGGAATCCAGCCAGAGTGAGGATATCCAACAATTATACTTTTTATCACTTGCAACCTGCATTCAGAATGACATCAAAGGTAGTGAAGATTGATAAATGAGACTAAATCTAAATCTAAACTTGAACAACCATCCCAGTAATGAGTGCAATAAATCCAACTACTAACAGATTGGATTAGTTTAGGAAAATGTACGTTATTAATCTTTGTGTAGCATAAGATTAATCAACCAATCAATGTACATGCAAAAACACAGATATTAAAACAAACAATTCTGAAAATCAACCTGCAATAGAGCATACTGGGAAATATGATTATGATTGGCGTGGTTTTGAATGTTATACTCTACATAGAGTAAAAATGACAACCACACTCTGGTTATTAATATCAACACTGGAGTTATTTTACACCACTATGTCAGTTACATGTAAAATGACTATGGGAATACCAGATATATATATGCACAAATATTCCCATATAGGTTTGCTCACCTATCTCTTTTAACTTTTCAGATTACTCAAACTCCTGATGTTAAAGTTTAAACACTGAGTTAAACACAAATGCTCAAGCACTATGTAAATTATAGAAATTACAATAAATATGCTTATTCAGATTCAGAAGCTTCTTGCCTTCCAAAGAATCCTTCTTGCCTTAAAAAAAACAACAAAAAAACCTTTTCTTCCAAAAACAGTTCTAAGCATGTTAAAGGTTCTAGGTAGAACCCTTTGCCTTATAAAGAGTCCTTGTCTACCAAAAAGGGTTCTTCAGATGAAAAAGGTTCTTGGTAGAACCCTATCCCTCTGCAAAGAACGCTTTTGTAATCATTTTTTCTAAGAGGGCAGCTGCCAGCTGGGTAATTCCATGTGAAAATAGACAAAATGTACAATTTCCCCAACATATTTCTTTATTGTCATGGAAACTATGTTATATTCATGAATAAAGAGCACAGTCAACATAGTTTGTGGTAAAACGTTTCATTTGTCAAAAACCTATCTACTACTATTATACACTCTATGAATACTGTAACAAACATTAGCTCACCATCACATTGGCACATGTTGGGCAACTTCTCACAGCCCCTGGGGACAGACACGTCAATCAGAAAATCAACCACACCAAGCATTAACCTCAGTGATAATACAGTGGTGTTAATTTCCTGGTACACAAAGCATTTTAAAATCAATGATATCACAAATACAATAACAATGATATTTAGTGCAAATAATGATCTCCATGAGATGAGTCACAAATGCTCCCAGAGTCACTGTCTCCCCTGTGTAGATTGGTGGGTTTGGACGTCCCGTGTCATTATATTGTGTATTAGCACATTAAAATATCAAGAACTTGAACATGAGTGAGAGAATATAGAGATACAAATTTGAAAAAGAACTGTCTTACCGTCTTTAATCAATTTGATGTCCGGTACTTCCAACATTTTACGAGGCTCCTCCTCTTTAATCCTATCCGAATGGGATGGGTAGTGGATGCCGTAGGCCACAGGACCTCTAATGGTGAAGCCAAGGTAGAAGCAGACGCCTCCGGACTTCCAAACTTTGCTTTGTTCTTCGGCAGAAACTTCAATCTCCTTGCCATCAACGCGCGCAAACACCCTGCGCTGTCTAACCACTCCATTGACTGGAAGAAGAAGGTCCTGGACACTGGGTTCTCTCCACACCTCACCACTCTCCTCTACCAATAGGTTGTCTATTTTTGATCTATGAACCAGTCTGCTCAAACCCTCACCCCGTCCCAGGAAAATAAGGGGGCGAAGGTACCTTAAGCGAAGATGCTTCTTGTATGTATTTTTGTAGGAGTCTTGCATCTCCAGAACACATTTGTTGAGGTCCATATTGAAATCCATTTTCTTATGCTCCTCGGGCCAAAACAGCAAAAGGACTAAGAAGTAAAACTCTGGGGTTTGGTTACCAAAATTAGCCAAAAGATTTCTCTCCAGAATGCTTCTTAGGATTGGCAAAGGGGTAAGCATTGGAGATGCTGTTTCCACTTCGCTTAAGATGATGTTGGCAAGGATTAAGTTTTGGGAAGCGTTATTCTCACCACCACCATCTTTCTTTTTTTCCCAATCCTTTTTTATTTCCTCCCAAAAGTGCATTTTATCATAGCCCTTGTCAAGACAGCGAAGCATTTCCTCTTTGAGCTTCTGGAGGGGTACATCTATTGCAGACTCTGAGTGTATAGGTGTGCATGTCCCCACATATTTGCAGTAGCAGTTCTTGACATCAGTCTGAAAGTAATGTGGTTCATCTTTCTCTATGCTGTGCTTGGAGTAAGTCAAGTAACTGTCAAAAAACTCACATTTCCTCTCCACCTCATCCCTGAGGCTGATGATGAGTGGCTTGTACTTGAAGAGCTTTTTCTGTCCGATTGATACGAAGGAGTCAGCGGATATTTCCATGGTAAGGACCTTTTGCCAGTTTTTATCAAGCGAGACAAGTGATTCAAAAACAATGTTGGCAACCTGTAGATAACTAAATAGTCCTCTGTTGTTAAAGATGTTTGTGACTTTGGTCATACCATCATCTTGCATGTCTGCTCCTTGCTCATTTTCAGCAGCCCTTTCCTCATCTTTGAAAGCCTCAAAGGCCTTTTCTGCCAGTTCCAAGATGTCTTGTGCAGAGATGGAAGGATCACGGACCTTGCTCTTCAAATGGTTCTTGTATACTTGCCCCAGTGTATCAGCAACAAATGAACTGTTAGGATCTCTTTCTTTTGCTATTTTTGCCCACTTCTCCGCTTTAAAATAGGCCCTTCTCTCAATGTAAAGAAAACGAGCAAGATTTTGAGGAAGAAATGGGTTTTGCTTGAATATCTCTGAAGCTAATTGTAAAACAGATACAACATTGCTTTTGGATTCTTCGCCTTCAATATCTTGAATCAACCTGGAAAACGTGTCTTTTCGCTCTTCTCCAATTTCCCTTTTCGTTAACATGTCTTGAACTAAAAATTGTTGTACCTCTTCTCTACAAAATTCAGTCAGAAAGTTCCTTGCTGTATCACTCCTGGTCACACCTGCCATAGCCAGTACCTTAACACACTGCTGTGCAATCAGTGAGTGAGCCATGCAGACATGTTTGTCTTGTCCCTGTCGAGCAGGGAATGTCACTATCAGATGAGTGAAAGGCTCCATTCGCTGCTCAAAGGAAGGACCTCCATAAATGGGATCTGGAGGACCAAGGAATGCCTGACATTGAGACTGCAGAAGGTGGGAGCCAGGGACGTAGGCATTCACCAGTGATAAGAATGCAAGAAGCTGGGAATTTTTAGATCTTCTATTTTTCCTGACATCTAAAAAGGCACACGTTTCTTTAACATAATCTCCACTGAAATTGGATTGCATTATGTTAAAGCCATGAAACTGTTTGTGTTCATTAATGTAGCTTCGACTGATCTCAATCTGTTTCTCCTCAAACTGTTGTTTCTCTGCTTCAGAAAGTTCCGTCCTGAGAATAATATGTCTTGAGTTGTTATGGTCCTCTTGTTTGATAACTGCCTTACGCACACAGTTTAAAATGATGACCACAGGCCTGTTGGTCTTAATGTTTTTCTCTGCAGTCTCTTTCATGATGGCATCCTGCAGATTCTCCAGAATACGCTCATCTTCCAGCAGTAAGAGCACAGTGTTCTGGTGGCCTTGACCGCCTGCAGTGAAAAGGTGAATCACCTGCTTGGCGATAGCGGGGATATCTGAGGTAGCACCTGTAAGAACAGCACATCTGAGCTTTTTACGCATATCCCAGAGCACCTGCTTGGCCAGAGTGGTTCCTCCACTGCCTGGCTGATGCAGCAGATTCATGGTAGAAGTCAGGTCGCCCTTACTCCGTTTCATAATATTTTCTATCAGCTCAGTGTATCCGTCTCTTTTGATAAAGGGGGTTGTTTTATCAGCTGACGTTGCCCTTTCAGCCCAGTAGAAGTTAAGCCATTGAGGTGGGGCTCCTCTGTAAAAATCTACCTCGGTCTCCTTAGCTACTGCGGAGTCTATGTCCTCTTCTTCAAATGCATTTGAGTACAAAACATCCAGAAGTGAAATGGAATCCCTGATTTGACTTCCAACAAAACTTTCACGATGACGGGCATTGGACAGGGATGACCCCGTGTTGTGTGCCATCTTTGTTGTCTCCGGTCCAAAGCTTAACCAGTGTTCTGAATATTAGTTGTACTTCATGTGGTGGTATGGACTCTGAGAAAGGAGATGTTGAAGGTCATTAATGGTTATAAACAAAAGGCTGATTACAATATATCTTTGAATTTGTTGGAGTTTCATTTATATAGCTGATAAGTTGGACATTGGTTGGATTTATCTACTGACACTGCATGGCGCTGACAAATAAACACTATGTTTTGCTTCTTGTTGCTACTCTCTCTAATAAATAGGCATCTATTGTAGCAACCCAACACCTAGCGACCTTGTGAAGAGGTTTGGATCTCTTCATGTAATGGCTAAGGTGTTGGGTTGAATGTCGTCGGACCCGGGGTCATGTCCCGGGCAGGGCTACCCCCGATCTCAGTGCATTGGTGTCAGAAGTTGGATGGCACCTGAGGCCATCGGAGGGGCATGTACACATGAGGGACGTGGTATAGGGAAGCATGGGGACACACTCTCCCAAGGAACGGGTAAGTGTTGTGAACTTAAACCAACATCTAACGATGGCTGGGTTGACAGTCATGTGACTGTCCGGAAATCCAGACATGTTTTGTGCTAAAGTTCCACTCCTTGAGCTCCGTGTCGTACATTAGCAAGAAAAAGTATGTGAACCCTTTGGAATTACCAGGATTTCTGCATAAATTGGTAATAAAATTTGATCTGACATTCATCTAAGTCACAACAATAGACACACACAGTGTGTTTAAACTAATAGCACACAAACTATTTTAAGGTTTCATGTCTTTATTGAACACACCATGTAAACACTCACAGTGCAGGGTGGAAAAAGTATGTGAACCCTTGGATTTAATAACTGGTTGACCCTCCTTTGGAAGCAATAACCTCAACCAAACATTTTCTGTAGTTGCAGATCAGACTTGCACAACGGTCAGGAGGAATATTGGACCATTACTCTTTACAAAACTGTTTCAGTTCAGCAATATTCTTGTGATGTCTGGTGTGAACCTCTCTCTTGAGGTCATGTCACTGCATCTCAATCGGGTTGAGGTCGGGACTCTGACTGGGCCACTCCAGAAGGTGTATTTTTGATTTGGGTCATTGTCCTGTTGCAACACACAAATTCTGTTGACCTTCAACTGGCGGACAGATAGCCTTACATTCTCCTGCCAAAAGTCTTGATATACTTGGGAATTCATTTTTTCGTCGATGATAGCATGCTGTCCAGGCCCTGTTGCAGCAAAGCAGCTTCAAACCATGATGCTCCCTCCACCATACTTTACAGTGGGAATGAGGTTTTGATGTTGGTGTGCTGTGCCTTTTTTTCTCCACACACAGTGCTGTGTGTTCCTTCCAAACAACTCAACTTTAGTTTAATCTGTCCACAGAATATTTTGCCAGTGGCGCTGTGGAACATCCAGGTGCTCTTTTACGAACTTCAGATGTGCAGCAATGGGTTTTTTGGACAGCAGTGGTTTCTTCCGTGGTGTCCTCCCATGAACACCATTCTTGTTTAGTGTTTTACGTATCGTAGACTCGTCAACAGAGATGTTAGCATGTTCTAGAGATTTCTGTAAGTCTTTAGCTGACACTGTAGGATTCTTCCTAACCTCATTGAGCATTCTGCACTGTGCGCTTGCAGTCATCTTTGCAGGACGGCCAGTCCTAGGGAGAGTAGCAACAGTGCTAAACTCTCTCCATTTATAGACAATTGTTTTACAGTGGACTGATGAACATCAAGGCTTTTAAGAGACACTTTTGTAACCCTTTCCAGCATTATGCAAGTCAACAATTCTTGATCTTAGGTCTTCTGAGGTCTGTTTTAGTCGAGGCATGGTTCACATCAGGCAACGCTTGTGCATAGCAAACTCAAATTTTGTGAGTGTTTTGTAAAGAGCTGGGCAACTCTAACCAACATCTCCAATCTCATCTCATTGATTGGACTCCAGGTTAGCTGACTCCTGACTCCAGTTAGCTTTTGGAGAAGTCATTAGCCTTGGGGTTTCCAACCTACACTGTGAAATTTTAACTGATGTATTCAAAATAGACAAGAGGAATACACTCATTTGTGTGTTATTAGTTTTAGCACACTGTGTGTGTCTATTGCTGTGACTTAGATGAAGGTCAGATCAAATTTTACGGCCAATTTATGCAGAAATCCAGGTAATTCCAAAGGGTTCACATACTTTTTCTCGCCACTGTATGTCAAACATTTGTTAACTGTTTAGGCCAGGGGTGCCGCTAGCGGCACTCCTCCCACATTCCACTGAAAAGGCAGAGCGGCAAATTCAAAAAAAACATTTTTTTAAAATATTTAACTTTCACACATTAACAAGTCCAATACAGCATATGAAAGGCAGACATCTTGTGAATCTAACCAACATGTCCGATTTTTAAAATGTTTTACAGGGAAGACAAAATATGTAAATCTATTAGCTAACCACCTTAGCAAAAGACACCACTTTCTAACACCAATCAGTTTTTACGTCCATCACCAGCTATCACTAATTCGACCAAATGAAGATATATATAGCCACTAACCAAGAAACAACTTCATAAGATGACAGTCTGATAACATATTTATTGTATAGCATATTTTTTTTTTGAAAAATGTGTATATTTATGGTATAAATCATAAATTACATTTCAGCTACAATCAGAAAGCAGCCATAACATTTACAGACACCAACATCAAATACCTAATTACTCCTCATAAAACATTTCTGAGAAATACATACTGTGCAGCAATTGAAAAACAGGATTCTTGTGATTCCAGACAATATTTCCGATTTATTAAATGTTTTACATCGAAAACTAAATGTAGCGCTAAATTAGCATAGCCACGCCAGACAGACACACTTGGGCGCGCGCGACCAGTTGACATGCACGACAGATATATGAAATAACATTATAAATTTGGTCTTACTTTGGCTGATCTTTCATCAGAATGTTGATCAAGTTGTCCTTAGTCCAGAAGAGTCGTTCAATCCATTCAGAATGGCAACTTTCCATCTTCATTTAGCAGGGTACTCGTCGAGTGGCACGAATCTCTCCAACGTAAACAAAGTAAACATTACGGAACACGGCAAAACTCCCGAAAAAATTCAAATAATCTGATTAAACTATATTGAAAAAACATACATTACGATGACATGGTCTCATTTATCAAATCAAATCCGAGCTGGAGATAGTTCACATCCGAAACGGCAGCAAAACAAAACATGATATCTCTCCCAAGTCGCACGCTTCTGACTTCCTGAAATTGACGGTCACGTCAAAGAAATAGGTCTTATTTCACGTCAAAACAAGATAAACGCATGATTTCTCCTCTGACGTCCTCTTGACACCCAGAGGAAGGCGTACGAGGTGTGTTTCGGGTCATAAGTGGCATGACCATGTATAGGCAGAGCGTTGAAGTGAGCATAAACATCTTGCATTTTACTTCCTGGTCGGGGAAAGTGCTGCCAAAGGACTTGTGTTCCACTCAGAGAAAAAATTAAAACGGTTTTAGAAACTAAAGACTCTTTTCTATCCAATAATATTAACAATATGCATATTGTAAGAGCAAAAATTGATTAAAAGGCCGTTTGAAAATTTGCACATATTTTCCAGTTTTTCCAATACGCCCCCTATAGCCCAAACAGGTTTTAAGACAAGTAGTGGAATGTTGGCACAAACAGACTGGTCCCTTAGCTAGATCTGAGGGATGATCTGAATTAATAAAACACATAATCTTGTTTAGCAACTCTTAACCCTCTCTATGAAATGTTACACTTCATGGGTAGGGCCTTCCCAATTTGCACAAACTGGTTCAATCAATCCTGTTTAAATGTAATTTGTCAATGCATTGTGATATGGAATGTACGTGTAAAATACATTGGATTTGCAAGTCATCAACATTGTTTTGAGCATAACATTTTCACCACAGGATTATGTCATTATTGTAACCAATTTTCAACATAGGTAAACCTTGTATAAAATATGTTGACTTTGAACCTTTGAAAAAACGTCAGATCTTCAAAGTCATATCCACTATCGTAAATCCAACATATAAATGATTAAGTTATAGACAAACTGAAATTAAATCCCGACTAAGTCAGTGGAGCAGATGGAACTATCCAAGCAGAAGATACAGTACATGTCTTTGAAATGTTGATATTTGGTTGTGTTGACAACCAAACATAATTCAGTATCACTTTTGCAATAAAGTAAATAGCCTATTAACTTGTTGACAAGTTAACAAATGATATGTTGGATTGACATTTCCATCTGAACAAAAAACTTTTTTTAAATTATCCAAGCAGTAGATACATCTCCTTCAAATGTTGATAATTGGTTACGTCAATAGTTTTTTTATTTGTTATTTTTTATAGGGGGTAGATCAGCTTTAATATTGCAGATAGATTGTAGCTTCCATCAATGTAATTGTCTGCATCATTTCCAATCCCCCATATATTTTTGGGGTAAATATAAATATTTATATATATATATACACATACCCACATATGTATAAATATACATATATACACATACATATATATATATACACACTTTTAAAATATATTTTCCTTTATTATTTTGCACAAACCTGTCTCAACATCAACAAAAAAAAGCGACTCCGGGATGCTGGTCTTCTAGGCAGAGATGCAAAGAAAAAGCCATATCTCAGACTGGCCAATAAAAAGAAAAGATTAAGATGGGCAAAAGAACACAGACACTGGACAGAGGAACTCTGCCTAGAATTCCAGCATCCCGGTGCTGCCTCTTCACTGTTGACGTTGAGACTGGTGTTTTGCGGGTACAATTTAATGAAGCTGCCAGTTGAGGACTGCCAAGCATCGGCTGGAGTGGTGTAAAGCTCGCCGCCATTGGACTCTGGAGCAGTGGAAACGCCTTATCTGGAGTAATGAATCACGTTTCACCATCGGGCATTCCGAAGAACGAATTTGGGTTTGGCGGATGCCAGGAGAATGCTACCTGCCCGAATGCATTGTGCCAACTGTAAAGTTTGGTGGAGGGTCTAGGGCTGTTTTTCATGGTTCGGGCTAGGCCCCTTAGTTCTAGTGAAGGGAAATCTTAACACTACAGCATAGACGATTCTGTGCTTCCAGCTTTTGTGGCAACAGCTTGGGGAAGGCCCTTTCCCGTTTCAGCATGACAATGCCCCCGTGCTCAAAGCGAGGTCCATACAGAAATAGTTTGTCGTGATCAGTGTGGAAGAACTTGACTGGCCTGCACAGAGCCCTGACCTTAACCCCATTGAACACCTTTGGGATGAATTGGAATGCCGACTACAGGCCAGGCCTATTCGCCCAACATCAGTGCCCAACCTCATCAATGCTCTTGTGGCTGAATAGAAGCAGCAATTGTCCGAAATCTAGTGGAAAGCCTTCCCAGAAGAGTTGAGGCTGTTATAGCAGCAAAGGGGGATCAACTCCATATTAATGCCCACAGAGCTACAGAAGTGTTTGTCAGACCAGGAGACATCTGAAAATTGGTCTTCGAAATCGTCTGTAGTGTCCGAATAGTTTGATAATAATATGACCCCACCATCGAAAGGTGAGACTCTCATGAACACGTACGTTGGTTGTTTTGCTCTAGGATGCCCTAGAGCCTCATAAGACTCGTCTGAAAGTAGCCAGGTACCAGTTTAAAAAATGAATGGAAGTACATTGCATTCGGAAAGTATTCAGACCCCTTTTTCCACATTTTACTACATTACAGCCTTATTCTAAACTGGATTAAATAAGTAAACTTCCTCATCAATCTACACACAATAACCCATAATGACAAAGTGAAAACAGGTTAAGAAATGTTTGCAAATTGATTAAAAATAAAAAGTATATAAATACTTATTTACATAAGTATTGAGACCCTTTGCTATGAGACTTGAAATTGATCTCAGGTGCATCCTGTTTCCATTCATCATCCTTGAGATGGTTGTACAACTTGATTGGAGACCACCTGTGGCAAATTCAATTGATTGGACATGACTTGGAAAGGCACACACCTGTCTATATAAGGTCCCACAGTTGACAGTGCATGTCAGAGCAAAAACCAAGCCACGAAGGAATTGTCCGTAGAGCTCCGAGACAGGATTGTGTCAAGGCACAGATCTTGGGAAGGGTACCAACAATTGTCTGCAGCATTGAAGGGCCCCAAGAACACATTGGCCTCCATCATTCTTAAATGGAAGAAGTTTGGAACCACCAAGACACTTCCTAGAGCTGGCCACCCGGCCAAACTGAGCAATCGGGGGAGAAGGTCCTTGGTCAGGGAGGTGACCAAGTACCCGATGGTCACTCTGACAGGGCTCTAGAGTTCCTTTGTGGAGATGGGAGAACCTTACAGAAGGACAACCGTCTCTTCAGCACCACCATTCAGGTCTTTATGATAGTGACCAGATGGAAGCCACTTCTCAGTTAAAGGCACATGGCAGCTCGCTTGGATTTTGCCTAAAGGCACGTAAAGGACTCTCAGACCATGAGAAACATAATTATTTGGCCTGAATGCCAAGCGTCACGTACTTGATGAAAACCTGCTCCAAAGCGCTCAGGACCTCAGACTGGGGCGAAGGTTCACCTTCCAACATGAAAATGACCTTAAGCAAACAGCCAAGACAACGCAGGAGTGGCTTTGGGACAAGTCTCTTGTCCCTGGCCCAACCAGAGCAAGGACTCAAACCCGATCAAACTTCTCTGGAGAAACTTGAAAATAGCTGTGCATCGACGCTCCCCATCCAACCTGACAGAGCTTGACAGGATCTGCAGATTAGAATGAGCTAAACTCCCCAAATACAGGTGTGCCGAGCTTGTAGCATCATACCCAAGAAGACTCAAGGCTGTAATCACTGCCAAAGGTGCTTCAACAAAGTACTGAGTAAAGAGTCTGAATACTGATGTAAATGGGATATTTCATTTATTTATACATCTGCAACAATTTCTGAAAACCTGTTTTTGCTTTGTTATTATGGGGTATTGTGTGTAGATTGATGAGGGGGAAAAACTATTAAATCTATTTTAGAGTAAGGCTGTAACGTTACAAAATGTGGAAAAAGTCAAGGGGTCTGAATACTTTCCAAATGCACTGTATATATGGAAGTAGTTTAGTGCCAAAAAATGGGTGACATATGGGTCACAAAATGTTTTATATAATTTCCTGATCTTTCTTATATCACTCAGACACTTCAAAACAAATTTCCTGTTTGTTTTTTGACTATCTGGTCACGCCTCCAATGGACGGGCCTCTGCACACAAGCCTACAGTAAATCATTCAGGCCAGCGCCATAGACAAAGAATACAGGGAAGAAACCACAATTTCGGCTACCTACCAATAGGCTGCTATAGCCCACATAAATATTACGCTTGTCATTCTATCGTTTTCATGGAATTTTAGTGGTAATTAGGCCTAAATACACTGAACAGAAATATAAGTATTTGTCCCATGTTTCATGAGATGAAATAAAAAATCTCAGAAAATGTTCCATACGCAGAAGAAGTGTATCGCTCTCAAATTTTGTGAACAAAATTGTTTACATCCTTGTTAGTGAGCATTTCTCCTTTGCCAAGATAATCCATCCACCTGACAGGTGTGGCATATCAAGAAGCTGATTAAACAGCATGATCATTACACAGGTGCACCTTGTGCTTGGGACACTAAAATACCACTCTAAATGTGCAGTTTTTTCATACAACACAATGCCACAGATGTCTGAAATTTTGCGGGAGTGTGTAATTGGCATGCTGACTGCAGGAATTTCCACCAGAGCTGTTGCCAGAGAATACATTTTTATTTATCTAACATAGACTGCCTCCAACAAAATGTTGTACGTCCAACCGGCATTGTAACCAAGCCAGCCTAGGACCTCCACATCCGGCTTCTTCACCTGCAGGACCGTCTGAGACCAGCCACCCTGACAGTATTTCTGTCTGTAATAAACCCCCTTTGTGGGGAAAAACTCATTCTGAATGTCTGGGCCTGGCTCCCCAGTGGTTGGGCCTTGCTCCCAAGTGGTTAGGCCTATGCCCTCCCAGGCCCACCCATGGCTGCGCCCCTGCCCAGTCATGTGAAATCCATAGATTAGGGCCTAATTCATTTATTTCAAATGACTGATTTCTTTATTTGAACTGTAACTCAGTAAAATCGTTAAAATTGTTGCATATTGTGTTTATATTTTTGTTCAGTATAGTTTGCCATGTATGAACATGTTATCCAATGCGTTTCTATGGACTAAGGCCAAATTCAATGTTTAATCAAATAATTGTTTTATAAAAATCATATTTTTTCTTCCCTACAGGGGTCCTAAAAATCCAAATCAAATAGCAAAATGATCCATGGTATGACCATCTTAAAATAATTCCATATGTTAGCTTAGCAGAACTCCCATTAGACTTGTAGGGGTTAATTGATAAATAAATACATTGATTCTGTTAGAAGTTTGGCCCTGTCCATATAGGCCAATAACCTCCAGTGTAAAGTTAATCAATCATCTTATAATTCTGCATGTTGTCGACTAATGGCTCAATTCAATCCGTAATGCTGAAGTTCTGCGTTACAGCATTATTTGAATTTAAAGGCAATGTTCCCGTGTTCGTGGAGACTACATTCACGGTAAATGCTGCATGTGTCCGCTCAACCACAAATTACCTTTACATTTCAAGTGCCCTATAGCACTGACGTTCGGCAATACAAATGTATACCAATACATAATGGAAAATATAGGCATTGTCGTTACCTTTGTCTGTTTGAAGACGGTTCTATCTTTTCACAGCCGAATCTGGAAAGGAACGCATGATATCACAGTTACATTATCTGTAAAACTTCAGAGAATCAATTACTTTTATCTGAAATAAGGTTAATCTAAAGGTACAACCTTTGTATTGCATGCATTTTCTGGTTAATAATCGTAGGTTGCTATTTTATTACCTGTCTTGGTACGTGTAATGCAATGGCTGACCCTTGATGATGTGTCCTTTTTATAGTCAAATTTCAGTTGAGCCACCCACATTCAAACCGGTTCAGGTTGATGTTTTCTTCCCTATGTAGTTAGTCTCTGTGCATCACTCTGTGCCAGGTTCCCAAGGTAAACTGGATGACCTGGACAGATTAGATGCCAGTGATGATTAACATGTCATTGTTAACTTAAGTTATATTTCACTGTAAATGATACAGAGTTGGATGGTTGTAAATGGTCGTTTGTTTCTTTTTCCTGTAAACTGTGCAGCAGTATCACAGGAAATGTAGACTGTACAGCAGTATCACAGTAAATACAGACTGTGCAGCAGTATCACAGTAAATGTAAACTGTGCAGCAGTATCACAGTAAATGTAAACTGTGCAGCAGTATCACAGTAAATGTAGACTGTGCAGCAGTATCACAGTAAATGCATGAAGGTATACATGTATTTCTAACAAAAATATGAAAGTTCCTGACTGTATAGCTTACTGGACTCCTCCACAGCCATATCAAGGGTACAAAAGATGGTTCCCTGATCAATTTGTTATAATACTGTATTTTCTATGTTTTTCATAGACTTGGAAGATTATCCCCCATTGTGACATATTCAAATAAACAAACCAATTATTCTGTTGTATAAAATACACATACAGATTTTAGACCTGAGGGGTTTACAACAAAGCAGGATCAGTGGGTTAGCCAGCTAATATGACTAAATATGCTTTACATATTATTTTGTGGCAGATGTACATGTTCCAGGAAATGGTGTGACAGAAAGAACACTGCAGTACGTGCCAAGTTCGCATTCCCAACCCACCTCTTTTCATCTTCACATCACTTCCACATAAGTGGAAACTTATAAATCATAGTCATTATGATGTAATAGGAATGTTAAGAGCACATTTTAACATTATTGGCAAGAATTGTAGTACTCATCATTGTATTCTCTACCAGAACGTTTGTTGGCCTTCTTTGATGTCATATAGGTTGATACATTGCTATGTTTTCATTTATAAAGTCTTTTTAACAAAAAGTCCCACTAGGCTACTAACCTCCTTGCTAAACTTTAGACATAGGAGATACCACAGGGATGTCTAACTCTGGAAATTCCTTTGGTCTCTAATGAGTTAGCTAGGTAAATCAGCAATTCGTTTTCTTGAACAATATTTGTGGAACAATCTTCGAAATGTTCTTACATCTGATTGAGGATCTTATTACTGACGAATGTGTTTGTTTTTTATGACCATGTTTTTCTTTCTGCTTACATTTTGTATTTACATTTCGATGTGTGTATTTCCGCGGCCTCCCAGAAGAACTTTAAGCTCGCCAACATCGCAGACGACTTCCGCTGCAGGGGACGGGTATGTGCTGTCTGGGGGCTGTATTCATGAAGTGTCTCAGTGGAGGAGTATTGATTTAGGATAAGTTTAGCCTTTTACATGGACAGGAGGGCCCTGATCCTAGATCAGCACTCCTACTCTGAGATAATTGATACACACGGCCCCTGGTCACATTAGCTGTGGAGCGGTAGCTAAAAGCACCAAAGAAAAGTTTATATGAATATTAAGGCCTATCACTCTGATGACCTTAGTTTAAGGAGTATTCATCTCTACAATAGCCTGCTCTACTGATTCATAGCCTATAGGCCCCACCCAACAAACACGCTACCTCTCTTCATTTCTCTATGATGTCCAGGCAGTATCGTCAAGACCACAACTACCAGACGGCAGCCCGACAACAGCCAAGACCCCCGTGTCCGTGCCGTGTGACTACTGCTCTCCAGGGGACACTAGCGAGGCAGGGAAAGGGGAACCTGGGGATGGAGTGGTGGTAGAGGTAGCGGTCAAGACGTGTCTGAAATGCGAGGTGTCCATGTGTCAGGTAAAGATCTGGGAGGCCCACACACGGAATAGTGCTATTCCCAAGAGCTTTTTTCAGCATCCATATTTCCAAATTCACCCGTGGTAAAGCACTATGGAGCAGAAATATTCCAATATTCTTATTCCGTTATCTAAGCACTCTTTTTGCACAGCACCAGTATTCTCAACACATTCTAGTGTTGGATGTGCATAACACTTTTTTTATTTTTTAAGCTTTGTTTTTATTTTACATTTTCAATCAGCAGGTAAGTCAAGACAAACATGAACTTTTTCTTCATTTTGTCCATTTCAGGAGCACGTGAAGCCCCACCTGGAGCTGCCTGCGTTTAGGGAGCACCCCCTGACTGAACCCCTGGGGGACCTGAGGAAGAGGAAGTGTCCCGAACACGATGAGATGTACCGCTACTACTGCATGGACGACCGGGTGTGTGTCTGCAACGCCTGTACCATCGAGGGGAGCCACGCCGGACACACCATCAAGACCCTGAAGAACACTATGAAGGATCTGAAGGTAAACAGCTCTAAAGTTATAAAACCTATAAAACAGTGAATAGGTTAATCACTGTGTTTAAGTCATGGGCACAACCTTCACTGGGGACAGGGGTGACATGCCCCCACCCCACACATTCTGAAATTGCATTTTTGTCCTAGGCAAATGTGTGCTTTAGGACCATGTGGACGCCTCTGAGCGTGTTGGAGTGTTTATCTGACTGGATACCCCCACTTCTAAAACCAAAATTGCACCCCTGGTTTAGGTTACATATCGTTATGGAAGAGTGGTAGAGTTAAGAGGTCTCTGTTTGTTGGTCTACTGGTCAGGAGGGGGATGTACAGGACTAAATGAAGCACTCTAAAAATGAAAGACCCTCACTTAGAACACACTCGCACACAAGAAGTATGTACTCCCTATTACTTTCGATCAAACAAAAGGTACACACACAAAGAACACACCTCTATACTCTAGACGAGGCCTCTACAGAATGGCAATTGATGAGTCTAGAACACAGGTGAATGTCATTGTCACTGCTGTTGTCTGACATGGTTGAGCGAATGAGAGACAATGAGTGAGTCCCAAATGTCACCCTATAACCTAAATAGTGGGAAGAGAGAGATCCCATAGGGCTCTGGTCAAAAGTAATGCACTATAACGGGAATAGGGTGCCATTCGGGACTGAGACAAAACATGATGTGATCTCACTGTTTGAATGAATTGTTCAAGCTGCTTCCGAACCAATGTGAAAAAGGGAGACATTTCTAGTTTAGTTCACCATTTACCCTCACTATAGTCTTGTTGTCATAGTGAATGTAACATCTCTGTCCCCTCCTTCAAACCCACTCTCTCCCTCTGTTTCTCACTCTCTCTCCCAAACTCACACTCTGTTCTCAGGGCTCTCTGGAGAACTAGCTACAGAAGGTGGACAGGAAGCTGAACAAAGCAGAGAAAAATCTCCAGGAACAGAAGGAACAAGAATGACTGAACAAGGTGATATTGCTGATCTAGGATGAGGGCAGCCGGTGATTGTCAAGCAAATAAATACCGGTCTCACGGTAATTGACCGTTAATTAACATAAACACATTTCCCATCTCCTGGCTTCCACGCATAGCCTATAAGCCAATGATGCAGAACTTTGGAACATCTACATAAAAAGTTAATATAGCCTACACCATCACAATAAATCCATTATTTATTTTAGTCTAAGAAAAATTATATGAAGAAAATGAAGTCTATTTCAGAAGAGCATAATCTGAGTTGTCTTTATGTTAGGCCGTGATCTGGCTATGCCATATGGCTGTGGGCTACACTAGTTCATTTAGCAGACAAGATTTGTTTAGAATTCCGTGGCATTATTTTATAGTGTGAAAAATACAGTTGAACATTGCTGAATAAAATAGGAGTGTGCACATGGGGCTATTCTGTGTTGAGCGGTTAACAAAGAAACCGTTCCTCCTATATGCTTCATCTAGAGTTATTTATGCAACTTTAGTTGCTCTACATGTTTTGATTTTTAATACATTCTAAGTCGCATCAAAGGCATGAGCTCTGCTTTGTTTACTGCTCAGGCTGTACACACTTAATCAGTCTCTCATTCACAATTTAACAAGCACTTGATAATGCCTCGAATTTCCCGGCGGCATCCTCTTTGTGTGGCCGTAATGTCCCCTAAAAAAATCCATGCCTTTTTTGTCCGATGTGCCCTTGTGCTGAATATAATAATTATAATTCCCTTCTCCAGGCTTCATGCTCCAAAGCACCTCACTCACATGGCTCTCTCAGATTGCTCAATTCTTATTAGCCAATGCCCGTCACGTGATCGGGTCTTTCTCACAGGCTAGGTGCATATTGAAGACATTAGAATAACTGTCCACATTTACTTTTTGGCAGACTATTCTTGATTTAATCTTGTCTTTACATATACTAAATCATATAAGTGTGAAATTAGTTTTGATTTAGAATGGACCATTATCATGCACCTGTCTCGAAACAGGGTCAGCGGGAAAAAATACATGTCATCTATGCTCTTAAATAGCGAATGGAGGACGCTTTTCACGTGGTTCATTTTCAGGCAGTTCAGGCAGTTGGCAAGTTTAGTAGGCTACTAATGACCATCAGCAACAACAGAGTTTGGAGAAGCCTAATTACAGTGACTAAACTGTCACATGGAATTTGACTGCCATCATGACTTGTGACCACCCGTGTGGCGGTAATATGCTCACCGTAACAGCCCTATCTAGGATCAGTTTTGCATTTAAGATTGTAATGAACATGATTATGGACAGGTGTTCGCACCTGATCCTTGATCAGCACTCCTTTCCATAATGTAAGATGTCATGTATTTGTATTGTTTACAGAGCTGTATATTTAAATTTGTTGTATTAAAAAATATATATTTATAATCCATTTTCATGTCTGAAGATGAGAAACTTTTGATCACTGATTAGTTAGTTTTTGGTTAAACACACACCTACCTCTCAACCCTCTCCCTCTCTCTGTGCAGAGGTTCCTGGAGGACTCAGACCAGCGGGTCACAGCCTTGGGGGAGGTGTTACAGGTCCACCTGGAGGGCTTCCTCACCTCCCTCAGGGACTGTTCCTGCTCCCACGGGGTCGAGTGTGGCCCCAGCATCCAGCGGAACATAGCCAAGGCGGTCCAGGACCAGTCCCGTCTGCAGGATGTCCACAGTGGCATCCAGACCCTCGCCCAGGAGAACGACCCCTTCCGCTTCCTGGAGGTCAGTGTGCGGATTAATTGATATACATGGACAAATGGATGTGCCTTTAACATTCTTTTTAAAACCGTCCTGCTGTTCCTAAGTAGCTTTATTGTTTTATTTTCATTAACTAAATGTTATTATTTTTTTGATGGGGATTGGAAAAGATGCAGAAAATTACATTGATGGAAGCCACAATCCCTGCAATAGTAAAGCTGATCTACCCCCCCCAAAAATAAATAAAAATAATGAATGATGTTATTCTTTGCTTCTCTGATTTGCTGTTTAGGCGTACAAGTCATCAAGCAAAAAGTAAGTGGGTTGTGTGTGTGTGTGTGTGTGTGTGTGTGTCCAACTGTCTATGGGTGTTTTGCACCATTTGCAGTGTGTTTGTGCGTGTGTGTGTGTGTGTGTGTGAGTGAGCTATGTCTATGGGTGACATTTCATTGGTAATGCGTGTCTTTCTCTCTCCACCTGTCTATGGGTGATGTGCCATTGCTAATGCGAGTGTGTTTGTGTGTGTTTGTCCCAGTTTCTGCAGGCAGTTGAAGAAGCCTCTGTTCCACCCAGAATGCGCTTGCGTGGACTCAGACGGCCTGGCCGAGTCCATGGAGGCTAAACAGGAAGACTTCCTCACTGAAGTACACTCTCACGTCTCTCACCTCATCAACGAGCTCTGTAAGTAACAGACTGGTGTGTGTGAGAAAGGGTAGAGGGAACTAGAGTGTGTTGAATCATTTTAACTTCAATTGTATTTTTGCTTGGGTTTTACAAATGCCCTTTGGGTTTCCAGGTTCACATGTACATTTATTTTTACCTTGTTTTTTAAAATCTGAACTGTTTGTCTTTTAGTTGTCTTTTTTTGTGCGTTTGACAAATAAACCAACCTAAAGATTGTACTTGAAACCACAAACACTTTTCTCCTCAGACTTCATTGCATGCATGATAGAACAGCAGAATATGTACTGCAACATGTCTTCAACCACACTGTCGGACGCTCCTCTCCTCTGTTTCATCAACAAAACCAATAACAAGAGGCGCTGAGGCGAACAGTGGCACAGTTTCACCAAATGTGGATTCTACCTTTAACAGTTTTGTCTTCTACCAGGTCCCGTAGTCCGGGAAGAGGAGGACAGCGGAGGAGAGGAGGAGGAGGAGGATGAAGATGGTGACGACAGCAGTGATCGAGATGAGCAAGAAGAAGCTGAGGAGGAGATGAGGAGTGAGGAAGAGGAGGCTGTACACGACCAGAGTGAGTCAGCAGACGAACTTTACAGTCCCGAAGGGCAGGAAGACGAGGAGGAGGAAGAAGAGGAGGAGGAAGAAGAGGAGATTCATTCAGACTGATGAAATTACTTCCATTTAAGTCTGATTTTCAGTCAAAAAGTCATGCATTGATGTCAGTGGGAGAATGTGTGAAAAGGCTACTTTGGATTTTTCCATAAATTACCAAAAGAACAATTTTGGGAAACATTGTAAATATTATACATCAATCTTTAGAAGATGAGCTGTTTGAGTGCATATGGCACCCTATTTCTTATATAGTGCACTACTTTCGACCAGGGCCCTATATAGGCAATAGGGTGTCATTTGGAACGTAGACAATTTTTATACTTATTTTTATACAAGATTATACTGTAATAACTAAACACTTGAAACTGGGCTCCTCATTCTAACCTCATACGTTTTTTGTTGTTGACTAAAGCACTTTATGTGCCCAACCTCTCTTTTGTAGACCTGGGTTCAAATAGTATTTGATTTATTATTATAATTTTTTTTTTCAAATACTTTTCTGCGTTTGCTTTGTAATGTAATATAGTTTTGGATCTATTCTATTGCTTCCATTAAGCCAGGCAAGCTTGATCAAGCACTGCTAGAAGTATTTGTAATAATTTCACCTAGTATTTGAACCCAGGTGCGGGCTGTATTATACATCCAGGGAAAGCCACATCTTAAGTATTTATTTTGATTCTCAGGAAGATGTATTATAAGGTGTTTATTATTTGATGGCACTTTGATAAATAATATTGAAAGGTATTGCACTGATCACTTGCAGAAATGTATGTCTTCATAAACTACAATGGGCTACCTGACTAATTATACACCATTAGTGCATTTAGTTAGCATGGTCCCAGATCTGTTTGTGCTGTCTTGCCAGCTCCAATATGAATGACCATCATAGTTGGCAAGACAGCAGAAATGGATCTGGGTCCAGGCTAGCATTTAGGTGTTCATGTGTAACCAGACAAATGTGAGTGCATATCCTGACTTAATTCTGTTTGATGTGAATTTTATACCAATGACAGTTAGATGATAGAAGACTTGTGGATGAGTGTGTGAAGCGTGGGTGTGTTTTTCAAAAGCTGTTTGAAATTTATGTAAAAGTTGGTGAGCTATATGTTTATCAGTCTATCGTTTAATAATTAATTGTTCTTATGGTATTATGTTTCATCAGTTGCATACCTGGGTTGTATTCATTAGGCACCAAATGGGGGGGGGGGGGGGGGACAGACTGAAACAGAGAGAATTCTACCAGCACTGGTCCAATAAGTAGCCCTTGTTGTCCTTTTCCGTTTGGAAACGGTGTGCACTAATGAACACAACCAATTTCTCATGACTTGTAGTTCTGAGAAATATTTGAAGGCCTACTTCTAGTGGTTGTAGCAATAGATAACTTGTTACTTTAGACATGTTTTGTATCGTTATCAATTTGCACAGTTCTGCAAAGAACATAGTGATAAATTACTTTTTTGTCCTGCAAGGGATTTAAAAAAAATGTGATCTGAAAAATCTATAATATTTTGGGGGATTTTCATACTGGTGATTTTGAATGTGGTAAAATTGTCATTCTATCCAGCCAATAAACTCAGCATGAATGTTATTATAATAGCACATTGCATTCATATAACATTTCATTGGCTTCTTTCAGACCCCACATTCTTTTACATTATACTGTCAAATTGCATTTGGATTGTTAATTATTTTCCTCCTTTCACTTTTATGAATTCTTGAAACTATAATTCCAAGAAATGTCTAATATGTCAGCCTGGCCTCAAAGATGTAACATAGTAAATGCAAATCTGTGACACAAAGGTTAAATTAAAAAATAATACCCATTAAACCTAGCGGTTAAACAGGGAAACAGTTTTTCCACCGTTCTTTTTTCCCATAAAGGATTTTAGAAACACAATATGGGCTGTATTTCATGTAGGCTTACCTTGGTGTAACGTTTTGATAACAATGTCAATCTTTCGCCGACAAGATTAATTTTATCAATATAGTCGGCTCTATTTACTCTCAGATTCGAAAATGCTAATTCACATCGGCGTAGACATCATGTAAAAACAACAAATCCCTGCAAGCTCCTGCACGTCATCTCTAGCTGACACCTAACAGGTATTGTGTCAATTTAAAACTTGCACAAGACAGTTCACAGAATTATCCATTAAAGAAATGTAGCCAAATTATCCATTACTACATTTAACTAACATTAGATAGTTAATCCAGAGATTCTTACTTTTGCCTCAAATTGGCAGTCTCTTCCAGATCATCATGGCATTTGTAGTTCTTTATGATAGCCACATTAGCAGCTAATTAGCATTTCATTTTTTTTTGGGGGGGGGGGGGGGGGGGGAATACAGAAAATAAACATCACCTTGTCCTAGAGAGATTTACATGGTTATCAAAACATCACACCAGGCTAAGCCTACATGAAACACAGCCCTTGTTTAAGTGTTTCTAAAATCCCCTATGGGAAAAATGAATGGTGGAAATACGATTGGAACCATCTCCCTGTTTGACCGCTGGGTATTATGACTCATACTGTGGTAGTCTATTTGTATGATATGTTTGGTATGGGTTACATAAGACAGAAGGTTACTTAAAACATCTTAAGGTTCTGACCCTTTTTTTTCTCAATTTGCTGCATTCGACCATTAAGCCAAAAACAAAAGGAGGGAGGTTGGCCTGGGAGTATGGGTGGGTGTATAACGTGAATGTTCGAATCACATCACAGACAATTTTAGCAACATTGCAACTACTTAGCATGTTAGCTAACCCTTCCCCTAACCCTAACTCCTAAATTGAACCCTAAACTTAACCCAGCTAACGCAAGATAACATTAGCCACAACAAAGTGCAATTAGGAATATATCATACTTATTGTACACTGAACAAAAATATAAACACATGTAAAGAGTTGGTCCCATGTTTCTTGAGCTGAAATAAAAGATCCCAGAAAGGTTCCATACAGCTTATTTTTCTAAAATGGTGTGCACATATTTGTTTACATCCCTATTAGTGAGCATTTCTCCTTTGCCAAGATAATCCATCCACCTGACAGGTGTGGCATATCAAGAATCTGATTAAACAGGATGATCATTACACAGGTGCACCTTGTGCTGGGGACAATAAAAGGCCATACTAAAATGTGCAAGTTTTGAGGGAGCATGCAAATGGCATGCTGACAGCAGGAATGTCCACAAGAGCTGTTGCCAGAAAATTGTGTTCATTTCTCTATCTCCAACCAGCCTCACAACTGCAGACCATGTGTATGGCATCGTGAGGGCGAGCGGTTTGCTGATGTCAACATTGTGAACAGAGTTCCCAATGATGGGGGTGGGGTTATGGTATGGGCAGGCATAAGCTATAGACAACGATCACAATTTAATTTTGTCGATGGCAATTTGAATGCAGAGATACCATGATGAGATGCTGAGGCCCATTGTCGTGCCATTCATCTGTCGCTATCACCTCATGTTTTAGCATGATAATTAATACACAGCCCCATGTCGCAAGGATCTGTACACAATTCAGGAAACAGCAGTGGGAGCACCCCCCTATCCACATCGACGGGACAGTAGTGGAGAAGGTGGAAAGTTTTAAGTTCCTCGGTGTACACATCACGGACAAACTGAAATGGTCCATCCACACAGACAGCGTTGTGAAGAAGGCGCAGCAGCGCCTCTTCAACCTCAGGAGGCTGAAGAAATTCGGCTTGTCACCAAAAGCACTCACAAACTTCTACAGATGCACAATCGAGAGCATCCTGTCGGGCTGTATCACCGCCTGGTACGGCAACTGCTCCGCCCACAACCGTAAGGCTCTCCAGAGGGTAGTGAGGTCTGCACAACGCATCACTGGGGGCAAACTACCTGCCCTCCAGGACACCTACACCACCCGATGTCACAGGGAGGCCATAAAGATCATCAAGGACAACAACCACCCGAGCCACTGCTTGTTCACCCCGCTATCATCCAGAAGGCGAGGTCAGTACAGGTGCATCAAAGCAGGGGCCGAGAGACTGAAAAACAGCTTCTATCTCAAGGCCATCAGACTGTTAAACAGCCACCACTAACATTTAGTGGCCGCTGCCAACATACTGACTCAACTCCAGCCACTTTAATAATGGGAATTGATGGAAATTATGTAAAAATGTATCACTAGCCACTTTAAACAATGCCACTTAATATAATGTTTACATACCCTACATTACTCATCTCATATGTATATGTATATGTATATACTGTACTCTATATCATCTACTGCATCTTGCCATCTTTATGTAATACATGTATCACTAGCCACTTTAAACTATGCCACTTTATGTTTACATACCCTACATTACTCATCTCATATGTATAGACTGTACACTATACCATCTACTGCATCTTGCCTATGCCGTTCTGTACCATCACTCATTCATATATCTTTATGTACATATTCTTTATCCCTTTACACTTGTGTGTATAAGGTAGTAGTTGTGGAATTGTTAGGTTAGATTACTTGTTGGTTATTACTGCATTGTCGGAACTAGAAGCACAAGCATTTCGCTACACTCGCATTAACATCTGCTAACCATGTGTATGTGACAAATAAAATTTGATTTGATTTGATTTGACAGTTCCTGGAAGCTGAAAATGTCCCAGTTCTTCCATGGCCTGCATACACACCAGACATGTCACCCATTGAGCATGTTAGGGATGATCTGGATCGACGTGTACGACAGCGTGTTCCAGTTCCCGCCAATATCCAGAAACGTTGCACAGCCATTGAAGAGGAGTGGGACAATATTCCACAGGCCACAATCAACAGCCTGATCAGCTTTATGTAAAAAAGATGTCATGCTGCATGAGGAAAATGGTGGTCACACCAGATACTGACTGGTTTTCTGATCCACACCGCTACTATTAAGGTATCTGTGATGAACATATGCATTTCTCTACTCCCAGTCATGTGAAATCCATAGATTAGGGCCTAATGAATTGATTTCCTTATATGAACTGTAACTCAGTAAACCTTAGAAATTGTTGCATGTTGTGTTTATATTTTTGTTCAGCATAATTTGTAACATATCACATGAAATGGATGATGGACATCCACAAATTACTACATGCCATATGAAACGTATGAAAATGCATAGCCATTTCAAGACAACTCTGATCGGCCTATAAAGTATTTTTCTCAAAGTTGCCCGGATGTCACATGTCCTACTTATATCAGAACACTCATAACAATTTAAGCATTAAGAAACTTCTATTCGATCCAATAAAACTCATGTAGCAAATAAGCCATGCATTGTTTTGTTGACCAAATTCAGCACTCATTGACCTCCATACAAAACTCCTTGCTTGTTGGGCGCAACAACAACAAAAAAGTCACCGGTTGGAGGGAGACAGATTTTGCGCAGAGCTGGGCCTGTCTCTTCCTCTGCATCTCTGAACACGTGTATAAACGGAGGAAAGACGCCACAAACGTGTTGTCATTGTAAAATAGCCTACTGTTAGCTGCAACTGTTAAAACCGGTTAAAACAGCGTAGCCTACAGTAATTGTTGCGTTTGTGAAATTATTTTGATGTGATATGAAAGTGGAGGGATTTCTGTTTCCAGAACCGTACCGCATTTGAGAATGGATTCACGTTTAGATCAGGGGTGAAAATCTGATATCAACTTTGGAGGGGACAATTACATGACATTTTCTCAAGAGCAATTCCTGAGGGGGACACCAAAAGTAGTGCTGTAACACATAGCCTACGTTGTAATATGTTAAATGTATATTGAGGAACCATAATCACTACTACTGGATAATTGATAGGTATCGCAGTTAACTGAAGGGTTGTCCCAACTTGTTCAAATGTTTCAATTATTATAATACTACTACTGGATAATAGTTATAGCAGTGTTCCTTATCAGTCCAGCATGTATTTGTACTTACAACCAGCAATACGAAGAAAGGCCAGTAGGTGGCAATGGTACTATACACTGTATGGGTGTAGTTTTCATAAATACAATGAACATGTTGTGATCTCATCTAAAATAATCTCATTGAGAACCATCAAAAAATTGGCCTTTTTATTTTACTTTTTCTGATATTTATATAGTCATTAAATATGTCTACTACAATAGCTTTACAAAACAAAAAGCTCAAAATAAGTAGTTCTAAAAGTGAAAGAACTACTTCAATGAATAACCCAAATAAATCAACCAAAATATCCTTCAAAAATACTTATTTATTGTTCAATCAGTGTCTCAACTCTTCAAACAACAGCTATGGACAAGTATGTCACACAAAGTATGCAATTTTAAATAAAATAAAATAAATAATTAGTAAGTGTACTGTCATGTAATAAAAACTGAAAACTACTAAACAAAATAACAAATATCATACTATACACCAGGGGTTCTCAAACAGGGGTCAGTGGACCCCTAGGGGTCCCTGGTGTAATTGCAAGGGGTCAGTGAAAAAGAAAAGTGTAAAGAACATATTCAGCACCACAAGGTTTCCAGTAACTTTATATATACATAGTACTGAACATAAGAACCAAACATGTCTGCGGGTTTCAATGGATCCAACAAATTGCTGGCAGATATATTCCCTCCAGACTGTCCAGCCTGTCTTTATGTACATTACAGACAAGTACGCTGTTCCGTCTATTTTGGCTCATGCTAGCCCGTAGCCAAGTCTTTAACCTGCGGAGTGCACTGAAACTCCTCTCAGCCTCACATGAAGACACTGGCACCACAAACAAAATTCTGATCAGCACCTCAACTTGGTCAAACAACCCCTGCACCTCCACTGGAAGCCTCTGAGGACCTCTGCTGCCTCTCCACGGCTGCTACAGGGGTATTTGTTGTGAAATAGAGGCAACTGCACTGAAAGAGAATCTATGTTCAGCTCAGGGTACTGATCTAGACTCCCCCGTGAGAAGCTCTCTTTCCAACGTGTGCAGGACGTTTAGACTGTCATGGTCAAAACGGTCGCCAAACTGAACCTCCACACCATCCAACCCTGTAAAAAATTCTGCCCTATAGTGATCCACACTTTGCCAGCAAATCATCTTGAGTGTGTCTCAATGGATTCAATCAATGATGTTGCTTTCTCATACAGTGCAAGGTAGCTTTCGTCATTTCTCTTGCACCTAAGAGATGACCGCACACACTCGACTGCAGCCTGCACACCAGAGACAGTCTGAGTTTTCTTCTGTAGTGAAATGTTTAGACATTCAAGCTCTCCAAGAACAGCAGTGGCAAGTGTGAGGCCCAACACACTGTTGCCTTTGCTGAAGTGCTCAAATAAGCCACTGGCAGTTGAAGCTGTCTTGGATGCAGTTTTTGCCATCTCCTCTACACTGCTTAGTACCCGCTAGTACTGCCCTAGCACAGCTCTAATAGCAGTATTCCGCACAGTCCACCTTGTTGGACATAGGGGTTTCATGGTGGTCAGATGTGTATCTTTGGACGTGGCAATTGATTCCAACATGCTCTTAAACTTTCCTAACTGATGGACCCAAGAAAGGGAATCCCGGATCAGTGGGGAGGCTGAGCAGACAGACTGTGTAATCAGATTTACAGTGTGCTCCACAATGTACATAGAGGGCTAATGGCTGCTGCCTCCTCACAATTGCCTGTGCACCTGTGTATTTTCCTGCCATGTTTGAGGCACTATCGTAACTCTGCCCAAGTAAGTCAGACATGGGCAAATTGAGCCTCAACAACACATCAGTTGCCACCTTCGCAATGCCCTCGCCTGTTGTCACCGACACCCTGTATAGCCCAATAAACTCCTCGTGAGGGACAAGGTCATGGTCAACATAATGTAGTCAGACACTCTCCTGTTCAGCACCAGAAACATCTTCAGTACCATCAACAATTACTGAAAATTGTACAATCGGAAGAGACCTAACCTCAGCTGCAATGCCTCGAATGACTGTATTGGCCATGATGTTCAGAATTTCATTCTGTGCTTTGGGGCCTGTGTACATTGTGGTATGCTCTGTTAACCACTTCAGTAAAATGGGATCATCCTCTTCTGCCCTAAGTTTCAAAAGCTGGTATAAATTCCCACTGTCATCCGTGTGGCATCTAAAGGCTAGTCCCTGTCTTACTACATGCCGCACCTATTGGGGATATTCCAGTACATGTTATGCATCTTAGGGTAAGCAGAATCCATGTGAATGTGCAAAGCTGGTACGCAGCATCAATATAAGGGTTAACCATTAGACATGCGTAAGCAGAATCCATGTGAATGTGCAAAGCTGGTAAGCAGAATCAATATAAGGGTTAACCATTAGACATGCGTAAGCAGAATCCATGTGAATGTGCAAAGCTGGTAAGCAGAATCAATATAAGGGTTAACCATTAGACATGCGTAAACAGAATCCATGTGAATGTGCAAAGCTGGTACGCAGAGTCAATATAAGGGTTAACTATTAGACATGCGTAAGCAGAATCCATGTGAATGTGCAAAGCTGGTACGCAGAATCAATATAAGGGTTAACCATTAGACATGCGTAAGCAGAATCCATGTGAATGTGCAAAGCTGGATCAACAATTGGCCTAACGATTCTGGGTCATGCCTGGTCTTGTGAAGGCCATTGTACATACATATTAGTTAATCATTTACAAGCACCATAAGACATGTACGTGCATGAAGAGCATGGGTTTGTATTGCTTAAGCACCATTAGACATGCACCTGCATTAGGAGTGTGCATGTCTGTTTATTTCTGTCATTGCTATGGTTACGCCACCAATAGAATCTATGCCCTAATGTCTGTGCCAATAAGAATGAGGAAACTAAGCTAAAATGAGTGCAAGGCAAAAAGATAATGGTGGCCAGTACCAGAGGTGATGAATCATTAACATAAAGAGGAGATAATGTGTGTGACGTAAGGATGAGAACTGTATAAAAAGTGTGTGCCGAAGCTGGAAGACAGTTGATCCATGGACCAACTTGGCTTGTCACTTTGTAATAAAGTCTATTTGAATTCACAAGTTCCGGCATCTGAGAAATATTATTGAGCAAATATTTCTACGACACACCGAACTAACAATTTTCATCAAGCAATGCCTTGCGTCGTCCTGCTGTTTACCCCACGCGCTGGATAACTGGACACTGATTGGATTTAGCTGGTGTGCTGTTACAGTTACAAGGTGGCGGTGGGTTTGGCAGTTTTGATGTGCTGTGAATTTTTCAATGGCTTTTCTCCAGTTCCTAAATCCTACACTAATGAAGGCAGCATCCTCTCTTTGGCCAAAAGATGGCTGGCTTGAAAACACTTGGCTACAGTGAAAACACAACACTCATTTTACTGATGGATTATAATGTAGCCAGGGGAAATCGCAAAACCATTTATCTTGAAACATCAACACTCTGTTGGCAAGAGTTTGCGGTTCTATAAATTGATATGGTTTTGTGCCATCACTGAGGTAACTGGACAATGCTGTGCCACTGTTCCCCATACTGGTGCTGCTGGCAACAAGGTTGACACCTGGTCCTGCTATGGCTGTGACACTGTCCTCTGAAGTCTCTCTCCCTGGCTCTTTCACTTTCACCACCCTCACTGTCTGTCTACTAGAAAATAAATAAGGTGTTTGCCATACTCCTAACTACCGGTACCCAAAACTACACAATTAATCACAACAGCAATACCATTGCCTTAACAAATCTTAGTTCAGTCACCAGTTTAAGTTGAGTGGGGGTATCCATGGTATTTTCCAATGTCCCTATTTTACAGGTCTAAAAAAGAGAGAACCTTTCATTATGTTGCCAAACAAAGACTCAACAAACTTACCTGAGACTGTCTCTGCCAGTCTGTCCCTGCCGATCTGTCCCCAGCTCTGCTGTCTGTGTGCCATCTGTTGCCTGCTCTGCCTAATGACATCATTGTGAAACATTTCCATTAGGATTTCACTTCTTATGAACATTTTATCAACTAGTCTTTGAGATATTAGGCTACTAGGGTTCTAGTAGATATTTAGTTTACTTTGGGTTGGGCTGCGCAACCAGGGGACTTTCCTCTTTCAGTTTACAGAAAGACACGTCTTTTGTGAGAAGCGAAGGAAATATAGAGGTCTGATACATGGAGAAAGTTTCGCATGGTAAGTCAGAGGAAGTAGATTTTCTGCGTTATTTGCTAAAACTAGTCAGTAGCCTACAACTGAATTGTGTCATCAAAACCTCCGAACTGTTGAGTTGACTGGAATATATCGGCCCGCTGGAGCGAATCTACTCTAGGATACAGTTTGCCAGACGCACGTGCCTATTACCACCTTAAATTGTAGTTGAACCATGTGCACCTTTGTAAAGGAGAGCTCGACATGTACACAATACTTACCACGAGTAAAATAGGACAGGGTCATGCGTTTTCATTTTCAGCCAGGGGGAGGGTTTCTTATTTTTATTATATTTTTTAGTCCAGGGGAGGGTAATGTAATTTGTAATCGATTAAATGTCATATTGCTCATTTGAGAATGAGTGGCTTATTATAGTATCTCCTGTGTGCCGGATTATGCCACTCACCCCTGATTATCTGCTGGGCGCACAATATCAAGTGCGCCTAGTGTGGTCTCCATAAAATGATGCATAGCCTATGCTATAGGCCCCTCAAACCTGCACCTCGAAGCCAGTTCCGCTGCATTTTTCATTGTCCCCTTTACTCATGGACCGATTTAGACCTGGGACACCTGGTGGGTGCAATTAATTATCAAAATACAACAGAAAACCAGCCAGCTCCGGACCTCGTAGTGTAAGAGTTGAATACCCCTGCTATCGGCCTAGGCTATGCAAGCCGCATGCTCAGAGAAACACAGGGCAAAGTTATATTTCTAAGAAAATGTACTTCCTTTCCGAATGATTGCGGCGCACTGATGGTGTAGGCTATATAAAACTAGGCCACACTTCATTACACGCTGCAACGGATAGGCGTTCCTTATCCTGAACCCCGGCCTACCCTGCTCTTGCTGATGGAAGCCCCTGTCTGCTGCCTAATCAAAGACTGTGCTGTGTACGGTGGCACTTCAGGAGTCGAGTCAATTTGTCCCAAATAATCTATATCTGTGCACGCGGACTAGGCCTACTGATGTCCTGTTCGGTTTGAGAGGGAGAGCTTGAAGATGAGCTTGGGCTCCCGAGTGGCGCAGCGGTCTGGCACTGCATCTCAGTGCTAGAGGCGTCACTACAGACCTTGGTTCGGTTCCAGACTGTATCACAACTGGCCGTGATTTGGAGTCCCATAGGGCGGCGCACAATTGGCCCAGCGTCGTCCGGGTTTGGCCAGGGTAGGCCGTCATTTGAAATAAGTTGTTCTTAATTAACTCACTTGCCTAGTTAAATAAAATAAAAAAATGAGGACCGGAGTTTATTATTTATTCCGGAACCCTAGTAGTTGCTGCCAAGTCAGCAGCTACTCTTCCTGGGGTTCAAAGCTTGCTACTGATATAATATATTTGATTAAAAATCAAATGAACCTGATTTATATAAAACTATGTATTACGACGCTTTAGTCCGCAATAGGTTATGCTAAAAACAAGCTGTATGTCACGTTCCTGACCTATTTCTGTTAGTTTGTTGTATGTGTTAGTTGGTCAGGACGTGAGTTTGGGTGGGCATTCTATGTTTTCTGTTTCTATGTTGGTTAAAGGGTTGCCTGGTATGGCTCTTAATTAGAGGCAGGTGTTTGGCGTTCCTCTAATTGAGAGTCATATTTAGGTAGGTTGTTTCACAGTGTTCGTTGTGGGTGGTTGTCTCCTGTGTCAGTGTTTGTCGCACCATACGGGACTGTTCGGTTTGTGTTGTACATCGTCATTTTATGTGTAGGCTATTTTCCCTGTTCGTGCGTTCTCGTGTTTATGTAAGTTCGTCGTTCAGGTCTGTCTACTCCGTTTGTTGTTTTGTTAGTTTATAGTGAAGTTCGTGTTTTCGTCTTGTCTTTAATAAATATTATGTGTTCACAACCCGCTGCGCCTTGGTTCCCTCAATACTCCTCCTTTTCGGTTGAAGAGGAGGAGGACCACCGTTACACTGTAAAATGCCAGGGAAAGACGAGTCTCCGATGCATATGGGATTGGGATATCTTTGGTTTGTCCCTATGACATTCAGATGAAGCGTTACGACTTCTATTGAGCTATTTTTATGAGAGGGAGCGCAAAAAAAGTTTTAAATTACAATACTTTCTCAAAGTTTGTAAGGACAGATTGAATATCGTTACAATATGAAATGCATCCTTCAATTGCAACGTCTGCCTATATGCCCACACATCTTGTCTAAAACAAATGTTATATTTTTAATAGGCCTACCCTCAAGCACCAAGTTGGGCATACTAATTTCAAAGTAGGCCATTATCACTGTCAATCGTGAATGATAATTCTTTACATTTTACCGGTAAAATGTCCAAACTGCGTCTGAATGGCAATCATTTGATCTCAATCAGTTTCATGGGAATATGCATTCAGATGTTCTTGAAAAACTGTTTTGCGGGCGAATTAAAGCAGGTGCTGTTAACAGACTATTAGCATTTCTTGTAGGCATATTTTTTCTACAATCAAAGCATAGCCTTCGCGCACGCTGTTGTGTTTTGAAAATATTTGACTATTCAGCTTCGGATAAAAAATGACAGGTGTTTTTCGTGTAACATATTATAGGCATACTATGCTGCAGTATGATTATTACATTCTGATCTGCTATGTAAAATACTAATGAATCATTATGTGATCTTGCAAGACATTAATTCATACTTTACTAAACGAACACCATTGCGATACGTGATGATCTTCTATTTGTACTAATAAATGATGCGTAGAACTACTAGTAGGCAACATCTTGATGAGCTTTCTCTTTTTTTACCAATTTGAGCGCCCTTCGAATCCTGGTGCTGAAAGGACAGCGGTGGTCACGTATCGTTCTGGGTTCCACTGAGGGAAGGGGTCCGTGGAGTTTAATGATCCTCATGACAGACACGCAGTACATTTGAATAGTAAATATCGTTGGTGTGATGATGTATTTGATGATAAGGTTCATGCGGTGGATCGGTTTGTCTGCATATGCAATAGAAGTGGTACGTTTCTGTAAGATAACCACTCGGACAGTAGGGCGAGTGCAAGACTGTTTTCGGCCCACTCAAAGTGGTCCCGTTGGTGATCTTTCAGACGTGATTGGAGTCGGAAGCTTTTCCCGCACTCGGAGCAGCAGTGTGGCTTCAGTCCGGAATGAAGGAGCTTGTGAACATTTAACTCTGTAAGTCTCATCAAGCCTCGGTTGCACGTGGTGCATCGGTGAGGTTTCCCTGCACCATCAGTGCTATGGAAGGCCATCATGTGTTTTTTTAAGTTGCCGGTCTGACTAAAGGCCTGGCCACATTGAGAACAAGGGTACGGCTTTTCACCTGTGTGCGTTCGCTGGTGGATCTGGCAGGATTTTGAGTCGATAAATGTTTTCTCACATACAGGACATGAAAATGGCTTCAGTCCTGTGTGTCTGCGCATGTGGGTGTTTAAATGAGATGACTGGGTGAACCGTTTCCCACAGAGTTTACAACCGTGAACTCTAGTTCTCCAACTACACCACCTGGTCCAGACACAAACAGATCCACACGGGCAACAAACCGCAGGAATGCTCGCAATGCAGGCTGAGGTTCCGATGTCCGGGCACCTTGAAGACGCACCAGCGAACTCACACCAAGGAGAAACCATACACTTGCAGTTTACCCGACTGTGGTAAACGGTTCAGTCATGCATTGAGTTTGCAAAGACATGTTCGTACTCATACAGGAGAGAAACCATTTGCTTGTTCCACATGTGATTACAGAGCCGCGGACAAATCGTCACTCAGAACCCACGAGAAGAGACACACTGGGGTGAAACCTTACTACTGTGATGAGTGTGGGAAGTCCTTTTTATTACCAAAAGAGCTTAATATCCATCAGAGAATCCACACAGGGGAGAAGCCATACCATTGTGACATATGCGGGAAAGATTTCGCCCAGCTAAGTAACATGAAAACACATCAGCAAACACACATCAAGGAGAAGCCGTACGCTTTGACGTTTCCCTGACCGCAGTTAACAGTTCAGTCAAGAGTTGAGTTTGCGGAGACATTTTCTGACTCACAGGGAAGAGAAACCGTTTGCGTGTTGAATGTGTGATTGCAGATCCGTGGACAAATTGTCACTCAGAACCCACGAGAAGAGACACGGGTGAAGCTTCACTACTGTGACGAGTGTTGGGAGTCCTTTTTTATTTGAAGTGGAGCTGAAAGTCCATCAGAGAATCCACACAGGTGTCGTGTCTTTGGCTATGCCAGATTAATTGCTATGACATGCTATTCTATAAAATAATTTCTCCGTAATTAATATTACCTGATTGAACTGATCATGTAAACGTAATTAACTAGAGAGGGACACCACAAAATAATATTTATAGAGCTGTTAACTTCCGAATAAACTCTTATAGATTTAGTAATATTTTACATCCATAGCAGTCACATTAATCGTCATTTTATTCAGTCTCATCTGAAAGTGGTAAATCCTTGGTTATCTGCAAGAATCCTGGCTAACAAGTTGAATCAGCAATACAAAATTGGGTTTAATTATTTATTTACTAAATACCTAACTAATTACACAGAATCACACATACACAATTAAATCATAACTTGATCACAAATTGCCGTCATAAAGAAAAAACGTCCCTAGCGGGCAGAATAGATATGACAGCTTGTTACACAAAGAAAAGGGGCGGGATTTTAGTGAAAGAGCGGGAGACTGGAACATAGGCGAAGCTGTACCATCGTAAATACCGTATCTTATGCATTCTAAATTACCGCCCATATGGAAAGGAAAATGCAATAAATCTTTACTCTGAGCTGCGCTTCAGTAGGTTGGTGGTAGATGGACCGTGTCGCCAACCCGAGTCCTCTGTCCTTTGAAGAATGTCTCTGGTGGTCGCTGGATACGTTGGAGTAACGTTGATGTGTAGTAGACGGGATACTCTGACTGTCCTTCCTAACCTGCGTTTGTAGCAGCTGTTGCCAACTCAACGGCTAGGAGGTATCACTTCTGTAGTGAATACGAGTTCAAAGTTCATACCATTTACAACCAAAGTCCATGCTGATGTTGGCTTAGTTCTGTAGTTACTATCTGAACCATTCTGACATCGGATCGTCATCCTAAATGTACCCGGAACAGCAAGTTATATTTTCGTCAATGGCTTTTATAGTGGAGGGAGAGGGGTGTGTCTGAAAAGTTTATAACCCATGTCTCTTCACAGGGGCGGGCCCCTGGTTGAGCAGAAGCCAAACTTATGAAAACCCAAATCTCTCATTTGGAAGCTAAAATTACATTTAATCTCTTCACAAATAATTTCATATTCAAACATTTGAATTAAACAACAATTCCATGTGAATCCGATACCTCTGACGTTTAGACTTTCCACAGTAGAGTTTATGTCATTCTATCATTGATGAGAATGTGTCAGAGGGCAGCCGAACTGACATAATATACCTTAAGTACCACCGCATATGTTCAGTTGGTCGGATTACCAGAATATAGTTCATTTCCCCCAACTTCTGATGTTCCCAGAATCTCTATGTTAACCAATGGGTTTTCTTATGTCACATCAGTTATAGTAGGGAGTGGTGGCAAAGGGGGAAAGAGGTATTTATGACTGTCATAAACCTACCCCCAGGCCAACGTCATGACACAGGGGAGAAACCATACCATTGTGACATATGCAGGAAATATTTCACCCAGCTAAGTAACATTAAAGGGCATCAGAAAACGCATCAGAAATAAATGAAGTTTGTATGCAACAGGTGTGGCAGGGGGTTTGCTTTAATGCAATACTTTACAAGACACAAACAAAGCCACTCGTAAGAGTTAGTCATATTGATGCTTGGGAGGACATGCCTGCCCAGTACGGATGATAGAAACAATGTTTTATAAATTATAAGCTGTTATATGCTGTTGAATAAAGATTTACAATGTTATATATTTGTATTTTGATTGACATGCTGATCACTGGTATTCCTTACCATCACTGACTTGGCATTCACATAGTTGCCATTACATTTTTCTTTATCGTCTTTTCATTGTATTTTCTTAAATCTATCCTTTATATATTTTCTTGTCTCTAAATAAATAAATAAAATTCTAATCAAACTCCAACCCTCCATAAAACAATGTGTTTTATTTGAAACATTTGTGATTATTTTCACAAAGTCATGAACACACAAAGAAACAAAGAGAAAGTTTTCTGCCCCTTTTTAGAAACACTTCGCCCCCCTCCCTTCATTCACCTATCATTGATTATAGGTGGTTTGTCCATGAATAGTTCATCGATCAGGGATGACGCCAGCACCTCCAGGATGACATAGAAAGTGTCTTTGGTGCTCCTTGACGTTGTTGGTCCTGAGTAGAGCGCCCTCATCTGGTCCTGGGTGGTGCATTTAGCCCTCAACTTATCATAGCCCTCGTCAGCAATGACTCCCCTCTAGGAGTCTGTCATCCGTGTCCTTTCCCCTAAAATTAAACTTCAAATGTATTCACCTCCCCAGCTTCTCATTCACCCTTCAATTCTCTGATTAGAAATGGCTCCTGCTCTTTCAGGATCTCTAAGAAAATATCTTTGCCTTTGGGGCCACATCCTGTCAGGGGCCCATCAAAGAGCTCCCTCATCTTCTTCTGTTTGGTTCTTTCAGATCTCACGTCACTGTAGCCATTGTCAGTGATGACTCCACTCTTCAGGAGTCTGTCCAAGATGGGGTCTACCTCGCTCACTCTCTGGATCAGGTCTGTCCGGTGGAGGTCCACAAAATGCTTACTTTGTGAATTCTGAGTCCTTTCGTCTCTGTAGTCGGCTGGGGATTTAAAATGTTTTATTATCTTTGACTTTAACTGACATGGTGCATGTTTAGTCAATGTTGAGACACTGATCTTTTTGGCATAATATTTTTCTGACCTCTTCGTATTGTGTGATCCCAGACGATTTCCCCCTCCACATCACTGATTAGCTTCATACCGAAGTCAACATCTGCATCTTCTATGAACACCTCAAAGAAGTTTGGTGTAGTGTTGTCATATCTCAGCTTCATATTCTGTGGAGGCAGTAGGTGAGAGAGAGTTGTTTTTTTGGTAGTTTTTTTAGGATATTAAAATTGCTATTGCTTTTTGAATTAGATTGATATTCTGTGGGAGCTCAAACCATACAGGAGGTTTAACTTCAGCAGAAGGAGACGACGTTGTGAGGCTGAACCAATCCTTCATCCGAAGGGACTTCACTGGTTGTGGTTTTCTGATACTCCTATATCCATAAGACTGCTCCTTTTTCTTCATTGCCTGAAGAAGAATAAGCCGACATATTCATACATTACATTTAGTTGGATTTTGTAGTTTGAAACAGATTTCAATGAATTAATTATATAACATATTCTAAACTAAAGAATCTAAGGCAACCATGAGAAGAACTGCTGGGAGATGTTGACACAGCAACACCATATCGGACTCTTACCCCCAAGGTTTCCTAACACCACAGGTGTTCCGGTACTGCTAATATTTAGGTGCAGGAGCTCCACAATACTTTTGAGCTAATATTCTATAAGAGGAACAGGATCTCAATAGTAGAACATTTAAGGTGCTGGTAGTCAGCTCCGGTGAGCTCCTGCCCAGGTCAAGCACTGAATAGGAGCTTGGCTATGTCTAGACAATTATACACTGTATATTAAATGTCAATTTTATAAATCCACGGATATTATCTGCATTGATAACATTGAGAGATGATTTAACCACAGAGGTGAACAATAAGTGGAAATAACCTTTTCTACTGAAGAATCACAGGGCACCAGATATGCATGTAGCGTGAGGCATGCTGTCTTGGCCTGGTAGAGCAGCAAGTCACAGTGGGCTTTCAGCAGAAAGCCAGATCTCACGAGAACTCCTTTTGGAGAGAAGGTTGGATGGAGGATCTTGACGTGGAAGCGGGTGACTTCATCCACTTGTTCTATGGACACACCTTCTACATGTAGAACTCTCACTTTCTCTTTAAAGGAGGGATCATCGCCTGCAGAGATAAAAACAGGCACATTTGCATAAACATCAGGTTGACATCAACAACAAGGCTTTTTAAAAGTAGTTTGCATCAGTTATATTTGAATTATAAACATATACGCCCATACCAAAACAGGCAAAATGTGGCAGATGCACTTCTTCCAGTTTTCCTGCAACGATTGTGACATCCAATAGGGGGCCACCTTGCTTGTACCCCAAGCTTTTCATCATTGCCCTGTGAGGCTCCCAGGAGCTGAATTGATACTTCAGATTGACATGGTCTTTACATACCCACCGGAGCCCTGATACTCTGCACTCGTAGCGCCCAGGGGGAGACATGCTAGGGATGCCATGATAAGAAGACAGAATGGATTTAGTAAGTAAGTCATGTATTTAATTGTTTATCAGCAGTTGACAAACATCATAATGGTTACTTTACTTTGTTAAACTTTTCTGTAGATCCTCACATACTGTATTTCCTAAGTTTTTACAAGTAGTTCAACAAACGCTATGAAGTCAGACTTTCTTTAAATAATGGATAGGAGGTTTATTCCATCTAGTTACTGTTATCCTAAGACAGAATTGTTGGGTAACAAAACTTAAAGCTTTTATCATACGATATATGGTGAGGGACTAATCCAATCCAGGAGTGTACCTGAACATTGGGCCTTCTTCAGTGAAGACTGCAGGTTCAACCTGAACCCAATTGGTAGATTCCTGAATAAGGGAACATTGATCTCTGATTATCACAGATTATCAAACTGTATTTATGACATCATTCTTAAAACATCGTAGTGTGAAGGTTGTGCTTTGCACTTTGAAGGGTTTCTTTGCCTTACTTGCCTTCACACTTTTTTAAACCTGCTTATTCTATACATTAATTTGCACTTTAATGAAGAATGGTTTCTGGTTAGAAAAAAAGTTGCTAAGTAAAACCCTATAGGGTTCTTTGGTTGGTCCCCATAAGGGAACCCTTTTTTGTCATAGGTAGAATCCTTTGCATAGAGTGTAGTGTTGCAGGGTTCTTCATAGAACCCCCTGTAAATGGTTCTACCTAGAACCCTCTATGAACGGATCTACTAAGAACCCTTTTCATATATCATAAGGCTTTTCTTTGAGGGCCTAGAATACTGGTAGGAAACTCCTGGTTTACAGGCCACGTTAGGCCTGCAAGTCACATTATGCTCGCTTTCAAAGTGATGTGTAATTCCTATTGTAATCCAGCCAGAGTGAGGATATCCAACAATTATAATTTTTATCACTTGCAACCTGCGTTCAGAATGACTTCCAGGGTAGTGAAGATTGATAAATGAGACTAAATCTAAATCTAAACTTGAACAACCATCCCAGTAATGAGTGCAATAAATCCAACTACTAACAGATTGGATTAGTTTAGGAAAATGTACGTTATTAATCTTTGTGTAGCATAAGATTAATCAACCAATCAATGTACATGCAAAAACACAGATATTAAAACAAACAATTCTGAAAATCAACCTGCAATAGAACATACTGGGAAATATGATTATGATTGGCGTGGTTTGAATGTTATACTCTACATAGAGTAAAAATGACAACCACACTCTGGTTATTAATATCAACACTGGAGTTATTTTACACCACTGTCAGTTACATGTAAAATGATAATACCAGATATATACATTTACATTTAAGTCATTTAGCAGGCGCTCTTATCCAGAGCGACTTACAAATTGGAAAGTTCATACATATTCCTCCTGGTCCCCCCGTGGGGAATGAACCCACAACCCTGGCGTTGCAAGCGCCATGCTCTACCAACTGAGCCACACGGGACCAAATATGCACAAATATTCCCATATAGGTTTGCTCACCTATCTCTTTTAACTTTTCAGATTACTCAAACTCCTGATGTTAAAGTTTAAACACTGAGTTAAACACAAATGCTCAAGCACTATGTAAAATAAAGAAATTACAATAAATATGCTTATTCAGATTCAGAAGCTTCTTGCCTTAAAAAATATATAATAATAACCTTTTCTTCCAAAAACAGTTCTAAGCATGTTAAAGGTTCTAGGTAGAACCCTTTGCCTTATAAAGAGTCCCTGTCTACCAAAAAGGGTTCTTCAGTCGAAAAATGTTCTTGGTAGAACCTTATCCCTCTGCAAAGAACGCTTTTGTAATAATTTTTTCTAAGAGGGCAGCTGCCAGCTGGGTAATTCCATGTGAAAATAGACAAAATGTACAATTTCCCCAACATATTTCTTTATTGTCATGTAAACTATGTTATATTCATGAATAAAGAGCACAGTCAACATAGTTTGTGGTAAAACGTTTCATTTGTCAAAAACCTATCTACTACTATTATACACTCTATGAATACTGCAACAAACATTAGCTCACCATCACATTGGCACATGTTGGGCAACTTCTCACAGCCCCTGGGGACAGACACATCAATCAGAATATCAACCACACCAAGCATTAACCTCAGTGATAATACAGTGGTGTTAATTTCCTGGTACACAAAGCATTTTAAAATCAATGATATCACAAATACAATAACAATGATATTTAGTGCAAATAATGATCTCCATGAGATGAGTCACAAATGCTCCCAGAGTCACTGTCTCCCCTGTGTAGATTGGTGGGTTTGGACGTCCCGTGTCATTATATTGTGTATTAGCACATTAAAATATCAAGAACTTGAACATGAGTGAGAGAATATAGAGATACAAATTTGAAAAAGAACTGTCTTACCGTCTTTAATCAATTTGATGTCCGGTACTTCCAACATTTTACGAGGCTCCTCCTCTTTAATCCTATCCGAATGGGATGGGTAGTGGATGCCGTAGGCCACAGGACCTCTAATGGTGAAGCCAAGGTAGAAGCAGACGCCTCCGGACTTCCAAACTTTGCTTTGTTCTTCGGCAGAAACTTCAATCTCCTTGCCATCAACGCGCGCAAACACCCTGCGCTGTCTAACCACTCCATTGACTGGAAGAAGAAGGTCCTGGACACTGGGTTCTCTCCACACCTCACCACTCTCCTCTACCAATAGGTTGTCTATTTTTGATCTATGAACCAGTCTGCTCAAACCCTCACCCCGTCCCAGGAAAATAAGGGGGCGAAGGTACCTTAAGCGAAGATGCTTCTTGTATGTATTTTTGTAGGAGTCTTGCATCTCCAGAACACATTTGTTGAGGTCCATATTGAAATCCATTTTCTTATGCTCCTCGGGCCAAAACAGCAAAAGGACTAAGAAGTAAAACTCTGGGGTTTGGTTACCGAGATTAGCCAAAAGATTTCTCTCCAGAATGCTTCTTAGGATTGGCAAAGGGGTAAGCATTGGAGATGCTGTTTCCACTTCGCTTAAGATGATGTTGGCAAGGATTAAGTTTTGGGAAGCGTTATTCTCACCACCACCATCTTTCTTTTTTTCCCAATCTTTTTTTATTTCCTCCCAAAAGTGCATTTTATCATAGCCCTTGTCAAGACAGCGAAGCATTTCTTCTTTGAGCTTCTGGAGGGGTACATCTATTGCAGACTCTGAGTGTATAGGTGTGCATGTCCCCACATATTTGTGGTAGCAGTTCTTGACATCAGTCTGAAAGTAATGCGGTTCATCTTTTTTCATGCTGGGCTTGGAGTACGTCAAGTAACTGTCAAAAAACTCACATTTCCTCTCCACCTCATCCCTGAGGCTGATGATGAGTGGCTTGTACTTGAAGAGCTTTTTCTGTCCGATTGATACGAAGAAGGAGTCAGCGGGTATTTCCATGGTAAGGACCTTTTGCCAGTTTTTATCAAGCGAGACAAGTGAGTCAAAAACAATGTTGGCAACCTGTAGATAACCAAATAGTCCTCTGTTGTTAAAGATGTTTGAGACTTTGGTCATACCATCATCTTGCAAGTCTGCTCCTTGCTCATTTTCAGCAGCCCTTTCCTCATCTTTGAAAGCCTCAAAGGCCTTTTCTGCCAGTTCCAAGATGTCTTGTGCAGAGATGGAAGGATCATGGACCCTGCTCTTCAAATGGTTCTTGTATACTTGCCCCAGTGTATCAGCAACAAATGAACTGTTAGGATCTCTGTCTTTTGCTATTTTTGCCCACTGCTCCGCTTCAACATATTCCCTCATCCTAATGTAAAAGAAACGAGCAAGAGCTTGAGGAAAAAATGGGTTTTGCGTGATTGTCTCTGAAGCTAATCGCAAAACAGATACACAATTGCTTTTGGATTCTTTGGCTTCAATATCGTGAATCAACCTGGAAAACGTGTCTGTCCTCTCTTCTCCCATTTCCCTTTTTGTTAGCTTGTTTTGTAAAGCACATTTTTGGGAAAACAGATCCTGTGTTTCATGTCCTGTATTCTGCTGATGGTCCACTGTGATTTCCCTCTTAGTTAGCATGTCTTTGATGACAGGCATCAAATGTTGCTGCACCTCTTCTCCACAAAAGTCTATCAGAAATGCCGTTGCTGTATCACTCCTGGTCACACCTGCCGTAGCCAGTACCTTAACACACTGCTGTGCAATCAGTGAGTGAGCCATGCGGACATGTTTGTCTTGTCCCTGTCGTGCAGGGAATGTCACTATCAGATGAGTGAAAGGCTCCATTCGCTGCTCAAAGGAAGGACCTCCATAAATGGGATCTGGAGGGCCAAGGAATGCCTGACATGGAGACTGCAGAAGGTGGGATCCAGGGACGTAGGCATTCACCAGTGATAAGAATGCAAGAAGCTGGGAATTTTTAGGTCTTCCTTTTTTCCTGACATTTAAAAAGGCACACGTTTCTTTAACATAATCTCCACTGAAATTTTCTCGCATTATGTTAAAGCCATGAAACTGTTTGTGTTCATTGCTGTAGCTTCGACTGATCTCAATCTGTTTCTCCTCAAACTGTTTTTTCTCTGCTTCAGAAAGTTCCGTCCTGAGAATAACATTTCTTGAGTTGTTACGGTCCTCTTGTTTGATAACTGCCTTACGCACACAGTTTAAAATTATGACCACAGGCCTGTGGGTCGTGATGTTTGTCTCTGCAATCTCTTTCATGATGGCATCCTGCAGATTCTCCAGAATACGCTCATCTTCCAGCAGTAAGAGCACAGTGTTCTGCGGGCCTTGATCGCCTGCAGTGAAAAGGTGAATCACCTGCCTGGCGATAGCGGTGATATCTGAGGTAGCACCTGTAAGAAAAGCACATCTGAGCTTTTTACGCATATCCCAGAGCACCTGCTTGGCCAGAGTGGTTCCTCCGCTGCCTGGCTGATGCAGCAGATTCATGGTAGAAGTCAGGTCACCCTTACACTGTTTCTTAATATTTTGTATCAGCTCAGTGTATCCGTCTCTTTTGATAAAGGGGGTTGTATTATCAGCTGACGTTGCCCTTTCAGCCCAGTAGAAGTTAAGCCATTGAGGTGGGGCTCCTCTGTAAAAATCTACCTCGGTCTCCTTAGCTACTGCGGAGTCTATGTCCTCTTCTTCAAATGCATCTGAGTACAAAACATCCAGAAGTGAAATGGAATCCCTGATTTGACTTCCAACAAAACTTTCACGATGACGGGCATTGGACAGGGATGACCCCGTGTTGTGTGCCATCTTTGTTGTCTCCGGTCCAAAGCTTAACCAGTGTTCTGAATATTAGTTGTACTTCATGTGGTGGTATGGACTCTGAGAAAGGAGATGTTGAAGGTCATTAATGGTTATAAACAAAAGGCTGATTACAATATATCTTTGAATTTGTTGGAGTTTCATTTATATAGCTGATAAGTTGGACATTGGTTGGATTTATCTACTGACACTGCATGGCGCTGACAAATACAGACTATGTTTTGCTTCTTGTTGCTACTCTCTCTAATAAATAGGCATCTATTGTAGCAACCCAACACCTAGCGACCTTGTGAAGAGGTTTGGATCTCTTCATGTAATGGCTAAGGTGTTGGGTTGAATGTCGTGGGACCCGAGGTTATGTCCCGGGCAGGGCTACCCCCGAACTCAGTGCATTGGTGTCAGAAGTTGGATGGCACCTGAGGCCATCGGAGGGGCATGTACACATGAGGGACGTGGTATAGGGAAGCATGGGGACACACTGTCCCAAGGAACGGGTAAGTGTTGTGAACTTAAACCAACATCTAACGATGGCTGGGTTGACCGTCATGTGACTGTCCAGAAATCCAGACATGTTTTGTGCTAAAGTTCCACTCCTTGAGCTCCGTGTCGTACATTAGCAAGAAAAAGTATGTGAACCCTTTGGAATTACCAGGATTTCTGCATAAATTGGTAATAAAATTTGATCTGACATTCATCTAAGTCACAACAATAGACACACACAGTGTGTTTAAACTAATAGCACACAAACTATTTTAAGTTTTCATGTCTTTATTGAACACACCGTAAACATTCACAGTGCAGGGTGGGTAAAAGTATGTGAACCCTTGGATTTAATAACTGGTTGACCCTCCTTTGGAAGCAATAACCTCAACCAAACATTTTCTGTAGTTGCAGATCAGACTTGCACAACGGTCAGGAGGAATATTGGACCATTACTCTTTACAAAACTGTTTCAGTTCAGCAATATTCTTGTGATGTCTGGTGTGAACCTCTCTCTTGAGGTCATGTCACTGCATCTCAATCGGGTTGAGGTCGGGACTCTGACTGGGCCACTCCAGAAGGTGTATTTTTGATTTGGGTCATTGTCCTGTTGCAACACACAAATTCTGTTGACATTCAACTGGCGGACAGATAGCCTTACATTCTCCTGCCAAAAGTCTTGATAAACTTGGGAATTCATTTTTTCGTCGATGATAGCATGCTGTCCAGGCCCTGTTGCAGCAAAGCAGCTTCAAACCATGATGCTCCCTCCACCATACTTTACAGTGGGAATGAGGTTTTGATGTTGGTGTGCTGTGCCTTTTTTTCTCCACACATAGTGCTGTGTGTTCCTTCCAAACAACTCAACTTTAGTTTAATCTGTCCACAGAATATTTTGCCAGTGGCGCTGTGGAACATCCAGGTGCTCTTTTACGAACTTCAGATGTGCAGCAATGGGTTTTTTGGACAGCAGTGGCTTCTTCCGTGGTGTCCTCCCATGAACACCATTCTTGTTTAGTGTTTTACGTATCGTAGACTCGTCAACAGAGATGTTAGCATGTTCTAGAGATTTCTGTAAGTCTTTAGCTGACACTGTAGGATTCTTCCTAACCTCATTGAGCATTCTGCACTGTGCGCTTGCAGTCATCTTTGCAGGACGGCCAGTCCTAGGGAGAGTAGCAACAGTGCTGAACTCTCTCCATTTATAGACAATTGTTTTACAGTGGACTGATGAACATCAAGGCTTTTAAGAGACACTTTTGTAACCCTTTCCAGCATTATGCAAGTCAACAATTCTTGATCTTAGGTCTTCTGAGGTCTGTTTTGTTCGAGGCATGGTTCACATCAGGCAACGCTTGTGCATAGCAAACTCAAATTTTGTGAGTGTTTTGTATAGGGCACGGCAACTCTAACCAACATCTCCAATCTCATCTCATTGATTGGACTCCAGGTTAGCTGACTCCTGACTCCAGTTAGCTTTTGGAAAAGTCATTAGCCTTGGGGTTTCCAACCTACACTGTGAAATTTTAACTGATGTATTCAAAATAGACAAGAGGAATACACTCATTTGTGTGTTATTAGTTTTAGCACACTGTGTGTGTCTATTGTTGTGACTTAGATGAAGGTCAGATCAAATTTTACGACCAATTTATGCAGAAATCCAGGTAATTTCAAAGGGTTCACATACTTTTTCTCGCCACTGTATGTCAAACATTTGTTAAGACAAGTAGTGGAATGTTGGCACAAACAGACTGGTCCCTTAGCTAGATCTGAGGGATGATCTAAATTAATAAAACACATAATCTTGTTTAGCAGGTCTTAACCCTCTCTTTGAAATGTTACACTTCATGGGTAGGGCCTTCCCAATTTGCACAAACTGGTTCAATCAATCCTGTTTAAATGTAATTTTTCAATGTATTGTGACGTGGAATGTATGTGTAAAATACATTGGATTTGCAAGTCATCAACATTGTTTTGAGCATAACATTTTCACCACAGGATTATGTCATTATTGTAACCAATTTTCAACATAGGTAAGTAAACCTTGTATAAAATATGTTGACTTTGAACCTTTGAAAAAACGTCAGATCTTCAAAGTCATATCCACTATCGTAAATCCAACATATAAATGATTACGTTATAGACAAACTGAAATTAAATCCCGACTAAGTCAGTGGAGCAGATGGAACTATCAAAGCAGAAGATACAGTACATGTCTTTGAAATGTTGATATTTGGTTGTGTTGACAACCAAACATAATTCAGTATCACTTTTGCAATAAAGTAAATAGCCTATTAACTTGTTGACAAGTTAACAAATGATATGTTGGATTCACATCTCCAACTGAACAACATTTTTTTTTTTTATTATCCAAGCAGTAGATACATCTCCTTCAAATGTTGATAATTGGTTACGTCAATAGTTTTTTTATTTGTTATTTTTTATAGGGGGTAGATCAGCTTTAATATTGCAGATAGATTGTAGCTTCCATCAATGTAATTGTCTGCATCATTTCCAATCCCCCATATATTTTTGGGGTAAATATAAATATTTATATATATATATACACATACCCACATATATATAAATATACATATATACACATACATATATATATACTTTTAAAATATATTTTCCTTTATTATTTTGCACAAACCTGTCTCAACATCAACAGTGAAGAAGCGACTCCGGGATGCTGGTCTTCTAGGCAGAGATGCAAAGAAAAAGCCATATCTCAGACTGGCCAATAAAAAGAAAAGATTAAGATGGGCAAAAGAACACAGACACTGGACAGAGGAACTCTGCCTAGAATTCCAGCATCCCGGTGTTGCCTCTTCACTGTTGACGTTGAGACTGGTGTTTTGCGGGTACAATTTAATGAAGCTGCCAGTTGAGGACTGCCAAGCATCGGCTGGAGTGGTGTAAAGCTCGCCGCCATTGGACTCTGGAGCAGTGGAAACGCCTTATCTGGAGTAATGAATCACGTTTCACCATCGGGCATTCCGAAGAACGAATTTGGGTTTGGCGGATGCCAGGAGAATGCTACCTGCCCGAATGCATTGTGCCAACTGTAAAGTTTGGTGGAGGGTCTATGGCTGTTTTTCATGGTTCGGGCTAGGCCCCTTAGTTCTAGTGAAGGGAAATCTTAACACTACAGCATAGACGATTCCGTGCTTCCAGCTTTTGTGGCAACAGCTTGGGGAAGGCCCTTTCCCGTTTCAGCATGACAATGCCCCCGTGCTCAAAGCGAGGTCCATACAGAAATAGTTTGTCGTGATCAGTGTGGAAGAACTTGACTGGCCTGCACAGAGCCCTGACCTTAACCCCATTGAACACCTTTGGGATGAATTGGAATGCCGACTACAGGCCAGGCCTATTCGCCCAACATCAGTGCCCAACCTCATCAATGCTCTTGTGGCTGAATAGAAGCAGCAATTGTCCGAAATCTAGTGGAAAGCCTTCCCAGAAGAGTTGAGGCTGTTATAGCAGCAAAGGGGGATCAACTCCATATTAATGCCCACAGAGCTACAGAAGTGTTTGTCAGACCAGGAGACATCTGAAAATTGGTCTTCGAAATCGTCTGTAGTGTCCGAATAGTTTGATAATAATATGACCCCACCATCGAAAGGTGAGACTCTCATGAACACGTACGTTGGTTGTTTTGCTCTAGGATGCCCTAGAGCCTCATAAGACTCGTCTGAAAGTAGCCAGGTACCAGTTTAAAAAATGAATGGAAGTACATTGCATTCGGAAAGTATTCAGACCCCTTTTTCCACATTTTACTACATTACAGCCTTATTCTAAACTGGATTAAATAAGTAAACTTCCTCATCAATCTACACACAATAACCCATAATGACAAAGTGAAAACAGGTTAAGAAATGTTTGCAAATTGATTAAAAATAAAAAGTATATAAATACTTATTTACATAAGTATTGAGACCCTTTGCTATGAGACTTGAAATTGATCTCAGGTGCATCCTGTTTCCATTCATCATCCTTGAGATGGTTGTACAACTTGATTGGAGACCACCTGTGGCAAATTCAATTGATTGGACATGACTTGGAAAGGCACACACCTGTCTATATAAGGTCCCACAGTTGACAGTGCATGTCAGAGCAAAAACCAAGCCACGAAGGAATTGTCCGTAGAGCTCCGAGACAGGATTGTGTCAAGGCACAGATCTTGGGAAGGGTACCAACAATTGTCTGCAGCATTGAAGGGCCCCAAGAACACATTGGCCTCCATCATTCTTAAATGGAAGAAGTTTGGAACCACCAAGACACTTCCTAGAGCTGGCCACCCGGCCAAACTGAGCAATCGGGGGAGAAGGTCCTTGGTCAGGGAGGTGACCAAGTACCCGATGGTCACTCTGACAGGGCTCTAGAGTTCCTTTGTGGAGATGGGAGAACCTTACAGAAGGACAACCGTCTCTTCAGCACCACCATTCAGGTCTTTATGATAGTGACCAGATGGAAGCCACTTCTCAGTTAAAGGCACATGGCAGCTCGCTTGGATTTTGCCTAAAGGCACGTAAAGGACTCTCAGACCATGAGAAACATAATTATTTGGCCTGAATGCCAAGCGTCACGTACTTGATGAAAACCTGCTCCAAAGCGCTCAGGACCTCAGACTGGGGCGAAGGTTCACCTTCCAACATGAAAATGACCTTAAGCAAACAGCCAAGACAACGCAGGAGTGGCTTTGGGACAAGTCTCTTGTCCCTGGCCCAACCAGAGCAAGGACTCAAACCCGATCAAACTTCTCTGGAGAAACTTGAAAATAGCTGTGCATCGACGCTCCCCATCCAACCTGACAGAGCTTGACAGGATCTGCAGATTAGAATGAGCTAAACTCCCCAAATACAGGTGTGCCAAGCTTGTAGCATCATACCCAAGAAGACTCAAGGCTGTAATCACTGCCAAAGGTGCTTCAACAAAGTACTGAGTAAAGAGTCTGAATACTGATGTAAATGGGATATTTCATTTATTTAGTTATTTATACATCTGCAACAATTTCTGAAAACCTGTTTTTGCTTTGTTATTATGGGGTATTGTGTGTAGATTGATGAGGGGGAAAAACTATTAAATCTATTTTAGAGTAAGGCTGTAACGTTACAAAATGTGGAAAAAGTCAAGGGGTCTGAATACTTTCCAAATGCACTGTATATATGGAAGTAGTTTAGTGCCAAAAAATGGGTGACATATGGGTCACAAAATGTTTTATATAATTTCCTGATCTTTCTTATATCACTCAGACACTTCAAAACAAATTTCCTGTTTGTTTTTTGACTATCTGGTCACGCCTCCAATGGACGGGCCTCTGCACACAAGCCTACAGTAAATCATTCAGGCCAGCGCCATAGACAAAGAATACAGGGAAGAAACCACAATTTCGGCTACCTACCAATAGGCTGCTATAGCCCACATAAATATTACGCTTGTCATTCTATCGTTTTCATGGAATTTTAGTGGTAATTAGGCCTAAATACACTGAACAGAAATATAAGTATTTGTCCCATGTTTCATGAGATGAAATAAAAAATCTCAGAAAATGTTCCATACGCAGAAGAAGTGTATCGCTCTCAAATTTTGTGAACAAAATTGTTTACATCCTTGTTAGTGAGCATTTCTCCTTTGCCAAGATAATCCATCCACCTGACAGGTGTGGCATATCAAGAAGCTGATTAAACAGCATGATCATTACACAGGTGCACCTTGTGCTTGGGACACTAAAATACCACTCTAAATGTGCAGTTTTTTCATACAACACAATGCCACAGATGTCTGAAATTTTGCGGGAGCGTGTAATTGGCATGCTGACTGCAGGAATGTCCACCAGAGCTGTTGCCAGAGAATACATTTTTATTTATCTAACATAGACTGCCTCCAACAAAATGTTTGAGAAATTGGCAGTACGTCCAACCGGCATTGTAACCAAGCCAGCCCAGGACCTCCACATCCGGCTTCTTCACCTGCAGGACCGTCTGAGACCAGCCACCCTGACAGTATTTCTGTCTGTAATAAACCCCCTTTGTGGGGAAAAACTCATTCTGAATGTCTGGGCCTGGCTCCCCAGTGGTTGGGCCTTGCTCCCAAGTGGTTAGGCCTATGCCCTCCCAGGCCCACCCATGGCTGCGCCCCTGCCCAGTCATGTGAAATCCATAGATTAGGGCCTAATTCATTTATTTCAATTGACTGATTTCTTTATTTGATCTGTAACTCAGTAAAATCGTTGAAATTGTTGCATATTGTGTTTATATTTTTGTTCAGTATAGTTTGCCATGTATGAACATGTTATTCAATGCGTTTCTATGGACTAAGGCCAAATTCAATGTTTAATCAAATAATTGTTTTATAAAAATCAAAATTTTTCTTCCCTACAGGGGTCCTAAAAATCCAAATCAAATAGCAAAATGATCCATGGTATGACCATCTTAAAATAATTCCATATGTTAGCTTAGCAGAACTCCCATTAGACTTGTAGGGGTTAATTGATACATAAATACATTGATTCTGTTAGAAGTTTGGCCCTGTCCATATAGGCCAATAACCTCCAGTGTAAAGTTAATCAATCATCTTATAATTCTGCATGTTGTCGACTAATGGCTCAATTCAATCCGTAATGCTGAAGTTCTGCGTTACAGCATGATTTGAATTTAAAGGCAATGTTCCCGTGTTCGTGTAGACTACATTCACAGTAAATGCTGCATGACTCGGCTCAACCACAAATTACCTTTACATTTTAAGTGCGCTATAGCACTGAAGTTCGGCAATACAAATGTATACCAATACAAAATGGAAAATATAGGCATTGTCGTTACCTTTGTCTGTTTGAAGACGGTTCTATCTTTTTTGTGGGAATCACAGCCGAATCTGCAAAGGAACGCATGATATCACAGTTACATTATCTGTAAAACTTCAGAGAATCAATTACTTTTATCTGAAATAAGGTTAATCTAAAGGTACAACCTTTGTATTGCATGCATTTTCTGGTTAATACTCGTAGGTTGCTATTTTATTACCTGTCTTGGTTCCTGTAATGCAATGGCTGACCCTGGATGATGTGTCCTTTTATAGTCAAATTTGAGTTGAGCCACCCACATTCAAACCGGTTCAGGTTGATGTTTTCTTCCCTATGTAGTTAGTCTCTGTGCATCACTCTGTGCATCAGTCGGTTCCCAAGGTAAACTGGATGAACTGGACAGATTAGATGCCAGTGATGATTACGCTCATTGTTAACTTAAGTTACATTTCACTGTAAATGAAACCAAGTTGGATGGTTGTAAATGGTGCTTTGTTTCTTTTTCCTGTAAACTGTGCAGCAGTATCACAGTAAATATAGACTGTGCAGCAGTATCACAGTAAATGCATGAAGGTATACACGTGCCAAGTTCGCATTCCCAACCCACCTCTTTTCATTGTCACATCACTTCCACATAAGTGGAAACTTATAAATCATAGTCATTATGATGTAATAGGAATGTTAAGAGCACATTTTAACATTATGGGCAAGAATTGTAGTACTCATCATTGTATTCTCTACCAGAAACCTCTCTCTCTCCCTCCCCCCTTCCCTCTCCCTCTCTCGCACCTGCTGTAGGAGCTGGTCACCGACCACCTGGTCTGTCAGATCAGCATCTGATTGGACCTTCATATTCACCTTCATTTTCACCACCGTTCTCTTTGACTTGGAGGCTGTAAATACCCCCCAAAATAAGAGAGAAAAGTGGGGGGAGAGAGAGAGGGGGTGCGGTGTAAAAGAGAGTGAAAGGGGGTGGGAGAGAGAGAGGGGGGAGAGCGAGAGAGAGAGAGATAGAATGGGATGGGGGAGAGAGCAAAGGACGCGATTATTGTACAGAGAGAGATGGGGTGGGAGGACAGAGAAAGAGGTGGGGTGGGGGGACAGAGAGAGAGGTGGGGTGGGGGGACAGAGAGAGAGGGGTAGGGAGAGAAAGTGGGGGTGGGGAGTGGGGGTGGGGGACACAGAGAAGGGGAGTGGGGGGACAGAGAGAGAGAGAGGTGGGGTGGGGTGGGGGGACAGAGAGAGAGGGGTAGGGAGAGAAAGTGGGGGTGGGGAGAGGGGGTGGGGGACACAGAGAAGGGGAGTGGGGGGACAGAGAGAGAGGTGGGGTGGGGGGACAGAGAGAGAGAAGGGTAGGGAGAGAAAGTGGGGGTGGGGAGAGGGGGTGGGGGACACAGAGAAGGGGAGTGGGGGGACAGAGAGAAGGGTGTGAGAGAGATATCATTGTAAATGCAACTCATATTTATGTTTACATATCTTCCCTTTTTTACTTTAACTATTTGTACGTCGTTACAACACTGTGTAAAGACATAATATGACATTTTAAATGTCTTTATTCTTTTCGATCTTTTGTGAGTGTAATGTTTTCTGTTCATTTTTTATTGTCTATTTCACTTGTCTTTATTATCTATTTCACTTGTCTTTATTATCTATTTCACTTGCTTGTTGTTCTCCAGTGAGTTACCGATGCGGATCTCAGTACCATAAGGACAGCATTGTCTTCTGTTGATGATGGTGACAGCTGTCACTCTGTACACATCCAGCAGGTCCACTCTCCACCAGGGGTTGGTGTTAAATGCAGTGCTGCAGTGCTGCAATGCAGCGGTTTCCATGATGACTTTGCTTGGACTACACCATAAATCCCAAAGGAAAGATTGAGCGGCCACTCCTCTCAACACAAAGTTGTCTGTTTGAGTGACAGAGACAGATTTAATAGACAGGTGTATTCATTAGTGCACACTGTAGTAATGTGTTTTGCAACTGAAACCGTTTGGCAGATTAGTTTAGGTTAGTCACTCCCCATTTCGGACATTTTGTTCCTTTTGATTTCTTAGTGAATACACCTCAGGTATACACATCCCCATCAAAGTTCCATCTAAACTGCGAGCGTACACTTCACTCAACTTTCTAGAGCAGCGGTCACCTACCGGACGATCGCGACCGACTAGTCGATCTCCAAGGCATTACTAGTCGATCACTAAACATTTATGTAAAAACCCAACGATAAAGCCTTGTGCTCCTATTTTGATTTATTCGTAATAGGCTGTTGGCGGCAGGTGCACCCGATTCAGCTGCCTTACTCACCGGGTAGACTAACTGTTGCTATTTTCAACCATTGCATGTGCCTGAAGGTACTAACTCTGCTTTCCAGGCGGGCCCAGAGAGCAAATCAAGTGCACTCTAAGGTCAACCGCTGGCCAATCCGATGGCTCAGATGACCTTGTCTGCAGTCACATAGGAGGCATAAAATAAATCTACAGCAAAGTTGATACTGTGAGATTTCAAAACGTTGAAAACCACAACTAGAGAGAAACTGTCAATGAATACAGCAAAGAGATGCTGTGTTTGACTGAGTTCATATTTAAGTTCTTACTCAGCACTGTCAACACTTTGTATTTAACACTTTTATAAGACATAAAATGCGTGTTCTTCCTATTTCCACTCAGCGCTACAACAAGCACAGCAGCAGTAATGAATGAGTAGGAAAGTGTATCTATAGGCTTGAGTTGTTATTATTAGTGGCTTGGGTCTTTTTTAATATCGAGGAATATTTCACTTTCTCTGTTCATAAGAGTAACAACATGAATTTGTGCATGAGGCAGAAATAACACAGCACGACTCGAGTTTCGCCATCAGCTGCAAGACGGTGTCCCTTTTTAGTCAGTGTCAGCGGAGGAAAGGGAGATGGGTCTTCACCATCCATCACAGCCATGGGTCTTCACCATTCATCACAGCCATGGTTCTTCACCATCCATCACAGCCATGGGTCTTCACCATGCATCACAGCCATGGGTCTTCACCATGCATCACAGCCATGGGTATGTGTTTTGGCAATCTTCACCGTTGAATCAGCTTTGCAATTGCTTTGGCTGTGATACAGTGATGACGTCACATGTTTAAAGTCCCACTCATCAGAACATGTTTGAAAGTCCATTCTGGAGAAGGTGGGGCCACTATCAGAAGCAACAGTGTGGGCAACGCCATGTCTGCTGAACTGCTTTTTGCAGCATTCAATGATGTGGTGTCAGTCAGCTCGTCGAGCTCTCAGTAGTCCGAGTAATAATCAAGTAATACTTGACTCCATTGTCTTAGGTGAGATGTTGACATCACTGGTGTGATCCACCTGTTCCAGGTCAGTTGTGGCTAGACCGGTAGAGTAGACCGTGGCTGGTGTTTGCATTTGTCTGTGCTCTGTGGTTGATTGAGCTGTTCTGGACAGGAAGTCAGCTACATGTAGTTATTTGCATTGTTTGTATTGCACGCAGAGTTGGTATCTTTGTAGGCTTAGCAACATTCTCTGCAGTCACTTGGGTGCTGTGAGTAGGGATTTCTTGAAGATTGTCTCAAGCGGTTTGATCAAACTTGTCACATGCAAAAACAATGGAGAGACATTCTTTCTCAATCTGTGCATATCTTTGTTCTGTCTGAGTCAATGTTTTGGAGGCAAATGCAACAGGTTGTCCTTTCTGTAGAAGGGCTGTGCCCAAACCTGTTATTTTCGCTGGTTCAGGACAAAGGCCCTTTGTGGTGAGAATATGACCCATGTATGTCACACTAGGTAGCTTTAACCAGTTTAATTTTGTTCAGCTTCAGGTTGACATCTCTTGCTCTCTGCAAGAGAGCTGTAAGGTATCTGTCATGATCTGCCATCGCCTCTTCGTGTGTGTCACCACATCCATAAAGTAGAATGTCATCTGCGATCACACACACTCCTTTATTTCCCTGTAGGGCTTGTCTGCACTGGTATTCTGCAGCTGCTGGCTTGATTCCAAATGTTATTCTCAGCCATCTACAGTTGAAGTCAGAAGTTTACATACACTTAGGTAGGAGTCATTAAAACTCGTTTTTCAACCACTCCACGCATTTCTTGTTAACAAACTATAGTTTTGGAAAGTCGGTTAGGACATCTACTTTGTGCATGACACAAGTAATTTTTTCAACAATTGTTTACAGACAGATTATTTCACTTATAATTCACTGTATCACAATTCCAGTGGGTCAGAAGTTTACATACACTAAGTTGACTGTGCCTTTAAACAGTTTGGAAAATTCCAGAAAATTTTGTCATGGCTTTAGAAGCTTCTGATAGTCTAATTGTCATCATTTGAGTCAATTGGAAGTGTACCTGTGGATGTACTTCAAGGCCTACCTTCAAACTCGGTGCCTCTTTGCTTGACATCATGGGAAAATCTAAATAAATCAGCCAAGACCTAAGAAAAGACATTGTATACCTCCACAAGTCTGATTTATCCTTGGGAGCAATTTCCAAATGCCTGAAGGTACCACGTTCATCTGTACAAACAATAGTATGCAAGTGTACACATCATGGGACCACGCAGCCGTCATACCATACCAGAAGGAGACGTGTTCTGTCTCCTACAGATGAACGTACTTTGATGCAAAAAGTGCAAATCAATCCCAGAACAACAGCAAAGGACCTTGTGAAGATGCTGGAGGAAACGAACACAAAGTATCTATGTCCACAGTAAAACTAGTTCTATATCGACACAACCTGAAAGGCCATTCAGCAAGGAAGAAGCCACTGCTCAAAACCGCCATAAAAAACCCAGACTACAGTTTGCAACTGGACATGGGGACAAAGATCGTACTTTTTGGAGAAATGTCCTCTGGTCTGATGAAACAAAAATATAACTATTTGGCCATAATGACCATCGTTATGTTTGGAAGAAAAAGGGGGAGGCTTGCAAGCCGAAGAACACCACCCCAATCGTGACGCACGGGGGTGGCAGCATCATGTTGTGGGGGTGCTTTGCTGCAGGAGGGACTGGTGCACTTCACAAAATAGATGGCGTTATGAGGAAGGAAAATTATGTGGATATATTGAAGCAACATCTCAAGACATCAGTCAGGAAGTTAAAGCTTGGTCGTAAACGGGTCTTCCATATGGACAATGACCCCAAGCATACTTCCAAAGTTGTGGCAAAATGGTTTAAGGAAAACAAAGTCAAGGTGTTGGAGAGACCATCACAAAGCCTCCAGCTCTGTCAGGAGGAATGGGCCAAAATTCACCCAACTTATTGTGGGAAGCTTGTGGAAGGCTATCTGAAACGTTTGACCTAAGTTAAGCAATTTAAAGGCAATGCTACCAAATACTAATTGAGTGTATGTAAACTTCTGACCCACTGGGAATGTGATGAAAGAAATGAAACCTGAAATAAATAATTCTCTTTACTATTATTCTGACATTTCACATTCTTAAAATAAAGTGGTGATCCTAACTGACCTAAGACAGGGATTTTTTACAAGGATTAAATGTCAGGAATTGTGAAAAACTGAGTTGAAATGTATTTGGCTAAGGTGTATGTAAACTTCCGACTTCAACTGTATACCTACCTACAGCTGTCTAGAAAGTTGTTCGATAGCTGCTCACTTCATCAGCTTTGACTTGCCAATATCCATCTTTGCCAATGAGTACTGAGAATACCTTTGCATTGGATATCTCTGGTAGAATCTCTTCTATTGTGGGCATCTGGAAGTGAGATCTCAGTAAGGCTTCGTTGAGTGCACTGGGGTCCATGCATGACAACCACGTTGCTAATCCATGGTGTTGGCACCTTTGACTTTCGTGATGATGTCTGCATTGTCCACTGAATGTATGGCCTTTGTGATGCTTTCCTTCAGTGGAATAGGTATCCGTCTTGGTAGCTGCTACACAGGCTGGCTGCATTGTCTACTTCCAGGTGTAGCTCTCCAGGAAGGCAGCCACGCCCATCCAACATGTCCTTGTACTTAGAGATGATCTCCTCAGTTGTCATGATGACCTCAGTGGATGTGGTGCTTGGGGTGTCAACGTGATGTAGCACATGGCTGTGGTTCACATGTATTAGGCTGAGTCTTTCACACGTGTCAGCAGAGGAAGCTGGGATGTCTCCATGACCTGTTGGCTTTATCAGTGTGCCGTCATTTAGCTTGAGTGTAGCTTTGCTTGGTAGGAGAACTGGATTGCTGTCTTCCATGACTAGCTGTGTGTAGCTGGCTTATGACATTCACTGTTGATCCTGTGTTTAGTTGACATTTAATTGTATGGCTGGGGTCATATGTCTATGGCTCATCACTGAGTGGAGCTAGCTTAAGGTTAATGAAAACATGTTTTGCCTTGTCTTCCACAGAATTAACCTGTGAGATGTAACACATTGCATCTGTTGTTCAGTCATCTGGCTCATTATCTTCCTCTAATAGATTGAGTTTAGGTTTGTGTTGTGCTTGTTTACAAACTCAGGCAAAGTGTTTGCCACATGCTTTACAGGTGACACTGTATGCTGGGCATTTGGCTTTGTCATGTATTGAACCAAAGTAATGACAGGGTAAGTCGTTTGGCATTCTATGTTTGTTATTATCCCCTGTATACTTTGTTTACGACCATACGTTTGGCGTTTTGATTCTGAACGTCGCTCACAAGAGGACCGAGCACGCCCCCATTCTCATCGACGAGGCTGCAGTGGAGCAGGTTGAGAGCTTCAAGTTCCTTGGTGTCCACATCAACAACAAACTAGAATGGTCCAAACACACCAAGACAGTCGTGAAGAAGGCACGACAAAGCCTAGCCCTCAGGAAACTAAAAAGATTTGGCATGGGTCCCGAGATCCTCAAAAGGTTCTACAGCTGCAACATCGAGAGCATCCTGACTGGTTGCATCACTGCCTGGTACGGCAATTGCTCGGCCTCCGACCGCAAGGCACTCCAGATGGTAATGCATATGGCCCAGTACATCACTGGGGCTAAGCTGCCTGCCATCCAGGACCTCAACACCAGGCAGTGTCAGAGGAAGGCCCTAAAAATTGGCAAAGACCCCAGACACCCCAGTTATAGACTGTTCTCTCTGCTACCGTATGGCAAGCGGTACCGGAGCACCAAGTCTAGGTCCAAGAGGCTTCTAAACAGCTTCTACCCCCAAGCCATAAGACTCCTGAACATCTAGTCAATTGGCTATCCAGACTATTTGCATTGCCCCCCCACCCCTTCTCCCCCTCTTTACACCACTGCTACTCTCTGTTGTCATCTATGCATAGTCACTTTAATAACTCTACCTACATGTACAGTCTACCTCAACTAACCACTGCCCCCGTACATTGACTCTGTATCGGTACCCCCCTGTATATAGTCTCACTATTGTTATTTTACTGCTGCTCTTCAATTACTTGTTATTTGTATCTCTTAATCTTATCCATATTTTTTTTGAAACTGCATTGTTGGTTAGGGGCTCATAAGTAAGCATTTCACTGTAAGATCTACACCTGTTGTATTCGGCGCATGTGACTAATACAATTTGATTTGATTTGATTCGATTTATGGCAGAATACAGCTCTTTCAATGCTGTCTTAGCGCCAGCCTCTGACTGTGGTGGTATGTAAACAGCTACAAAAAATACAGATGAAAACTCTCTAGGTAGATAGTGTGGTCTACAGCTTATCATTAGATACTCCACCTCAGGTGAGCAATAGCTCGAGACGTCCTTAGATATCGTGCACCAGCTGTTATTTACAAAAATACATAGTCCGCCGCCCCTTGTCTTACCAGACGCCACTGTTCTATCCTGCCGGTGCAGCGTATAACCAGCCAGCTGTATGCTGATAGTGTCGTCATTCAGCCACGACTCTGTGAAGCAGAAGATGTTACAGTTTTGAATGTCCAGGGGCCTGTTGCACAAAACTAGGATAAGGGATTAAGCCAGGATATCTTGGTGATCCTGGCTCAATTGATCCGTAATCCGGTTGCACTAAAGATGGATAGGGGGCAGGAGGATATGTTATGGTATAAATTACCATGGAGATTTATTCTGTGGAGCTAGCCTGCTCCAGACCAGGCTAAATTCCAGGATCTATTTAATCTCATCCCTAATGTCAGTCAGCAGTCACCACAAATGGAAACCAATAGTTATTTCACTGCTCACTATACATTGTTATCACATATAACTAGACCCACTGTTATTATTTAAACATTTGTGATCATTAATTTCAATGATTTTGGATAAAAAATGATTTTTAGATGATGTTGCTATCATTAGATAATTTACAGTTTCCCATAGACTATAAGGCTATATATAAAATGATAGAATATTAGGGCCACAGAGGGGAAAAAAACACAAGTCATAATATTGTAACCAGTTGTTTTAAAGGAGGACAGTTGTTAAAATGACAGATGTGGGGCATTTCGTGAAATTGTACTTCAGTATGGTTTCATAAACAAAGACATGCTGATGTGCCAGAATATTAAGTATCACATTGTCATAAGTATCAAAACTGTAAAAACAATATGTAGCTTTTCTGCAGAAAGAACCAGCCTCATAAATTTATGACTTTATCCTTTTTCTTCAGTGTGGCCCTAGTACTCTGTCATATAAACAAATACACATTCCATATGAATATAAAAACACAATGTGTAACATTATGTTCCTTTATTGAATAAGGACAAAACAAAGCAGGTAAACCATCAGCTCCTTTCGAAACTGAAGTCACAGTGACTCTACAAGATGGAAAGCACAGAATCCAAGCATATTATACAAAATGATACATACACATTCAAAGGTCTGTATATAACACACCCTGCATGTCTGCACACTAAAATAAATGCAGGACAAATCCATACACATCAACTGAACAGACAAATGAATGGATGCAGTAGCCTCCCTGCAGCCTTGTATTACACACAGTATACCGCACAAACATCATAAGAGGCCAAATTCGTCAAAAAACGAACCCAAAAAAACCCAAATTCCTCTGCCACCGCAGGACATATTTAACCAAAATTGAAAGCACACATACTAACTAAAATAATTCAACACATATTGGTCCCTCAGCAGCCGACCACTGTCGTCATCAGGGAAGATTGCCGGATTGTCCCAGTCCATGGCTGGTGGCACTCTGGGGGCCCTCTCCTTCCTCAGGCAGGCCACATTGTGGAGGACAGCACAAGCCACAGTAATATCACATGCCCTAACAGGGCTGACCCTTAATTTGTGAAGGCAGTGAAAGCGTGCCTTCAGGAGGCCAAAGGTCATTTCAACTCTGGCCCTGGTCCTGGCATGGGCATGGTTGTAGGCCTGCTGTGCTTCCTGGGGGTCTGTGAAAGGTGTCAGGAGAAAAGGCTGGCAGCCATACCCCCTGTCTCCCAGCAACACACCAGAGAATTCACCTGTCAACACAAAATCTCATCATTACTACCTCATAAACACAGTGATATTCTTGACACAGCCATGATGGTTATAAATAGGGGTTGTGTGGCTTACCTTGTGATAGGCACTGATAGATTTCAGAGGCCCGAAAGATTCTGGAGTCATGGACTGAGCCAGGCCATTTTGCCACAACATTGCTGATCACACAGTCAGCATTGCAGACCATCTGAAATCATAAGATGAGGAATATTACACCAATCAATGCACATCACTGGCAATGCAGAGTGTTCGTCAATGGACAATATCAAAAAGTTATGTTCACCTGAACATTAATGCTGTGAAAGGATTTCCTATTCACAAAATCGGCCTCATGGGCACCTGAGGGGGCTTTTATCCTTATGTGTGTGCAGTCCACTGCACCAATGACATTGGGGAAACCTGTCACACAAAGTAATGAGTATCCTACTATGTGTTAACAGTTGTCCTGTAATTTGTAGATCCTCTTACCTGCAATCCTATAGAACTCCTCTTTGATGTCACAGAGTCTTCTGTGGCCAGGGAAGGAGATGAAGACATCTGCTAATGCTTTGATAGCCAGACACACACTCCTTATTGTGCGGCAAATTGTGGCCTTGTTCAGCTGTTCTGCATCCCCCACTGAGTACAGGAAGGCTCCACTAGCAAAAAAGCGCAAGGCCACACAAACCATTTGCTCCACACTCAGTGCATGGCTCCGTGCAGTGCGGTGCTTAATCCTGGGACCCAGTAGTCTGCATAGATACCTGATGCCATCTGCAGAAAACCTGTATCTTTCATATAGATGGTCATCAGGGAAGGCCAGTGGGTCCAACCGGTCCCTGAAGACCCTTTCTCGCCTGAAGGCTCTCCTCAGCACAAGTGCTTCTTCATCCACCACATCTCGCACGAATGGGCATGCCATTGTCAGAGCAGAAAGGAACACACAATTTTGGGCCTTCATATAGGCTAGTGGCCACACCTGGTGCTGGGGGGGTGGGCAAAAGAGGGCGATGCCTTATAACGATGACTTGGTTGTACTGATTGCTGGGAAAATAAAAAAAAACCTTAGAAAGATGCCACCGTCCTGTGTGCTCACAATAAGAGCTCATATGTCATGGCTCACTTGACTTTACGAGAATATACCTAATTTTTATTTTGAGCTGTGTCATCTTCTTGGAGCTGGGGGAGGAAAGAAAAATAATGATTAATACATTTGTGTTACAGTTAGCATACAGTGTACATTGAAGGCATATCTCACCTCCCTCTCAAGTTTTTTTATTTCAAGGTCCAGTTTCCTAATTGTCCTCTTTTTTATTTCGGACTCCAGTGCAAGATTTTCCATCTTTTTCTTCTTGTACTGAATGTCTATGTCTGCCAGTTCTATTTGGCGCCGGAGGTGGTTGCCATACAACTTTCTGATAGCTTGTGAGCTCTGTGAACACAATACAATTAGCGCAGCTGGAATTTGGCAGGATGTGGTGTCCTTTTATTAATACGCACTATGTTGCCAGGCTGGTTTTCCCACTGTATAGCATCTGGGTCCTGTAAAAGAAATTAGATTTTTTGATTTTGATGAGGACTCCTCACCATTGTAGAGTAAATAGTACTTTCACAGTCTTAACATGATACCTCATGCCTTCTGGAATCCAGAGAGATGGTCTCCTCCTCATCATCGTCTCCATCATGTGCTGTTGCTGCTGCACTGGGGCCTTCACCCTATCACATTTAATCGGATTCATATTGAAGCTAGTAGACAAGACATGCCAGGCCTACAGTATGCCTTTGATGGAGTACTCACTGGATCAGCATCGTCTGGTGCTTGTGCTGGTGGCTCTAACAGGAACACAGTGCTGCCAGACACTGCAAGGCAATAGGTAAACCAAAGTCAGACAGTCCAAATTGATTCAATATGAATGTGGTTGTATCCCATGTAGAGATGGAAGGACATACCTTGAATGAAGCGGGTGGCATCTTGGGAGGAACCTATGCTCGTCTCTTTCCCCCCAGGGATCCCCTCTAAGACGGGCCTGCCTTTATTTAGCTCCAAGGCCATGTCCTCTGCTGGGGTAAGGTCAGCCTTTGGTGACCCACCACCCGTGCCTTGTCTGTGGGTATTCTTTTTCACTGCTAAAACAGTACAGACAATGTGTGAGCAGGCACCTTCTGGGTACAATATATGCTTGTGCTTTGTTAAATATTAGTCAGGGACCATACCATTCTGCAGAATGTTCTTGTATTTGATTTTGACCTGCTGCCATGTCCGTTTTGGCCCGTTCATGTTTAATCTACACACACACACACACACACACACACACATTTAATGGAGTCACACTGCAAAAAATTACTTGGTATTTTTGTCTTGTTTTCAGTAAAAATATCAAAAAATTTATCATAGCTTTATACAGTGTGATGGAGTTACTTTACACAATTTCACTCATATCTGCAGTGCATTTCAATTAAAAATTTAACCGTTTCATAATTACAGTACAACTGCATTTTTGGAGATGTGAATTAAATATTTGAATTGTAATTGTGATGTTTCAGCGGAGCGGTGAGTGTGTAATTGTGCACTACTTACGCATTCAGGCGGTCTGCAATACTTTGCCACGCTTTTTCTCTTTGCTTTATCACTGTGGCGGTGTTGCCTTTCTTCTTAATTATATATTTTACCTCCTCGTATGCCTCCATGAGGATTTGTGCTTCCGACGGGGAAAAGTACGCGGCTCTAGTTGCCATGGTAAATCAGTTAATCTGTGATCTGTGGCGGGGTCTATTTGAGTGAGCCGTGAGCGCGCACCTATCCAGGATTGGTTTCACCTGGCTTAATGAATCCGTGTCTGCTCATCCTGGCTTGGTCTTTGTGCAACCAATTAAGCCTGGACGCACATGTTTTGGCTTCATTGAGCTCAGCTGAGTCATTTATCCCGGATGTCTTAATTCTACTTTTGTGCAACAGGCCCCTGTTGGTAGTTTAATCTTCCACGTCAGTCATCATTTTATTGTCCATAGATTGCATGTTTGCTAGGAAACTGGACAGGATTCTTCCAGTCCGTGGTGAGTAATCGCAGTCCTGATGTCCAGAAGATATTTTCGGTCATAAGAGATGGTAGCGGCAACATTATGTACAAAATAAGTTAAAAAATTACTTATGCAAAAACAACGCAAATAAACAAATAAATTACTATTCCTTTTACATATGACTTGTATGACTTTAAACACACATTGGAATTATATCTGAGGACATGTACTGTATACAAATCACTGGATAATATTATTCTAACCTTTCCATATTGTATGGGCCCGTGTGATTTACCCCTTTCAGTTTAGGGATTAGTTCCATCCTGAAGTAAAAATCTGCATCTTCTATAAACACTTTAAATACATTTGGTAGATTGACATATCTCAGGACTATTTCCTGTTGAGACAACATATTTAACAGAGAGACAGAGAGAAGGAGAGAAAGAAAGAGAGAGAATGAGAAAGAGAGACTATAAAACTATAGCTGAAGACTGAAATGGAGCCTACAGTTTCTTCTGACACAAGGTTATTTACATTTCTGATAATTCTTAGTTTATTCTGGATACATTGCGATCTTGTTTTGGATTTCATACATTTTCGATAGGACTTCAGACCGTACGGAAGGGTCTTCAGAATGGTCACCATCAGAAGGACAGGATGTCCTGAGAATTATAATGTACACTGTATACTTTCAATTCCGTTTTATTCTTAATATTGTTTTATGTGTGTCTGATCGGATTTGTTTTAACGTTTTGTGTGCTGCGGAGAGAGGATAATCCTGGTTGAATAAATACTTGAAATAGAAGCAACCATGGCTTCCGAGTGGCGCTGTAACATCTGCTTCCAACTCACACTCTCAAACACATAGATCCCCTGAACGCAGCTCACTCTCCAGATCCCAATCACCTGAATTCTGATCACCAATTCACACACCTGTATGTCATTATCACACACTATTTAGTTCAGTTCTTTGCACCCCATCTTTGTGAGGTATTGTTTGTTTTGTGATACACTTCTATTCGAAGCGCTGTTTTTCCTGTACTTTTCTCTTCCTGTGTATGATCGTTTTTGCCTGCCTCACTAACGACCCCTTTTGCCTATTCCCTGCCTGTACCTTAGCCTATCGGATTTCCTGTTATCAACCTATTGCCTGATCTCCCGGACAAAGTTACTAGCCTTTTCCCTGCCTGTACTGTTGCCTTTTTCGACCCCCTGTGCATGACCTCCTGCTGGACCCGATTACCTGCCTCCTCCTGTGATCCTTTACACTAAACACCTGCTGCACCCTGCGCTTGAACCCAGCTCTCTGTCCCCCTTCGTGCTCATTACAGGTGCAGCGGTCTAAGGCACTGCAAGTCAGTGCTAGAGGCCCAGCATCGTCCGGGTTTGGCCAGTGTAGGTCGTCATTGTAAATAAGAATTTGTTCTTAACTGACATGCTTAGTTAAATAAAGGTTAAAGAAACTCCGAGGAGGGTCTGAGGAGTGGCCAGTCCTCTTCTGGCTGTGTCGGGTGGAGATTATAACAGTACATGGCCAAGATGTTAAAATGTTCATTGATGACCAGCAGTGTCAAATAATAATAATAATCACAGTGGTTGTAGAGGGTAAAAATGTTAGTTGGCATTTCATAGCCGAGCATTCAGAGTTAGAGACAGCAGGTGCGGTAGAGAGAGAGAGTTGAAAACAGCCTGTCCGGAACAAGGTTGCACGTCCGGTGAACAGGTCAGGGTTCCATAGCCGCAGGCAGAAGAGTTGAAACTGGAGCAGCAGCACGACTAGGTGGACTGGGGACAGCAAGTAGTCATCAGGCCAGGTAGTCCTGAGGCAAGGTCCCAGGGCTCAGGTCCTCCAGGAGGGGAGAGAGAGAGAATTAGAGGGAGCATACTTAAATTCACATAGGACACCGGATAAGACAGCAGAAATACTCCAGACATAACAGACTGACCCTAGCCCCCCGACACAAACTATTGCATCATAAATACTAAAGGCTGAGACAGGAGGGGTCAGGAGACACTGTGACCTTGTCCGACGATACCCCTGGACAGGGCCAACCAGGCAGGATATAACCCCACCCACTTTGCCAAAGCACAGCCCCCACACCAATAGAGGGATATCTTCAAACCACCAACTTACTACCCTGAGACAATGCTGAGTATAGCCCACAAAGATCTCCCCCACGAAGATCTCCCCCACGGTACGAACCCAAGGGAGGCGCTAAACCCAGACAGGAAGATCTCGTCAGTGACTCAACCCACTCAAGTGACGCACCCCTCCTAGGGATGGGATGGACGAGCACCAGTAAGCCAGTGACTTAGCCCCCGAGACCGGGATTCTCTGCCTCTAACCCTGTGGAGAGAGGGGAACTGGCCAGGCAGAGACAGCAAGGGTGGTTCATTGCTCCAGTGCCTTTCCGTTCACCTTCAGACCTCTGGACCAGACTACACTCAATCATAGGACCTACTGAAGAGATGAGTCTTCAATAAAGACTTAATGGTTGAGACCGAGTCTGTGTCTCTCACATGGATAGGCAGACATTCCATAAAAATGGAGCTCTATAGGAGAAAGCCCTTCCTCCAGCTATTTGCTTAGAAATTCTAGGGACAATAAGGAGGCCTGCGTCTTTTGACCGTAGCGTACGTGTAGGTATGTACGACAGGACCAAATCGGAGCGATAGGTAGGAGCAAGCCCATTTAATGCTTTGTATGTTAGCAGTAAAACCTTGAAATCAGGCCTAGCCTTGACAGGAAGCCAGTGTAGAGGCTAGCACTGGAGTAATATGATCAATTTTTTTTTGTTCTAGTCAAGATTCTATCAGCCGTGTTTAGCACTAACTGAAGTTTATTTACTGCTATACCTGGGTAGCCGGGAAAGTAGAGCATTGCAGTAGTCTAATCTACAGTAGAAGTGACAAAAGCATGGATTAACTTTTCTGCATAATATTTGGACAGAAATTTTCAGATTTTTGCAATGTTACGAAGATGGAAAAAAGTTGTCCTTGAAAAACGTCTTGTTACGTACGTCAAAAGAGAGATCAGGAAATGATTCAGTTGAAACTTTTATCAAATCAAGTTTCTTTGGTCGCATACGCATATTTAGAAGATGTTATCGGGGTTTAGCGAAATGCTTGTGTTCCTAGCTCCAACATTACAGTGTGATGGGATGTATAGACATTATGGACAGTATGTGGATAGAATAGTATATGTTCAGCAATTATGGAATAGGACGGCCTTGAATAGAATACAGTATCTACATATGAAATGAGTAAAACAGTATGTAAACATTATTAAAGTGACCAGTGTTCCACGTCTATTAACATAGGGCAGCAGCCTCTAATGTGCAGGGATAAGTAACCGGGTGGTAGCCAGCTTTTGACAGTGACTAAGTTTAGGGCAGGGTACTGGGTGGAGTCTGATGGCCTTGAGATAGAAGCTGTTTCTCAGTCTTTCTGTCCCAGCTTTGATGAACCTGTACTGAAGTCGCCTTCTTGATGGTATTGGGGTGAACCAGAAGGCGAGGTCAGTACAGGTGCATCAAAGCTGGGACCGTGATATGTTTGTACAGTTTATGGTTGAGAAAGGGGAGAACGTCCAAGTTTTTTACCTGTAGATTGGGTTCTTATGTTCCGTAGACACTGAGGCATCTAGAGCAATCCAGTTCTCAGAGCTCTGTGGGCAATTCAGAGCACTAAATTTAGTTTCAGCTGTCTAAAACATTTTTAAATAATAGAAACAACAGCTAAGAGCCATGAGTGTAGAATAATACTGTAACGGCAGTCTAAGTCGTCCTCCTCATCGGACGAGGAGAGGCGAGAAGGATCGGAGGACCAATTTGCAGAGTGGTAGGTTTCCATGAATTTAATGTACACGAAAACAATACACGATATAAAACAACAAACGAAACTACCGTAACAGTCCCGTGTGGCGAAACACTAACACAGGAACAAACACCCACAAACCACACGTGAAACCCCGCCTGCCTAAGTATGATTCTCAATCAGGGACAACGATTGACAGCTGCCTCTGATTGAGAATCATACCAGGCCGAACACAAAAAACCCAACATAGAAAACTCACATTGACAACCCACCCCAACTCACGCCCTGACCATACTAAATACATACAAAATAAGGGAAAATAAGGTCAGGAACGTGACAAATACATATTTTCAGAATAATAATATTTAATCCTCTCCTCAACAAAAAGGTTGCAATCCAAACATTCCCACAGATGATCTAAAGTCACAATAGATATTAAGGAATGAAATCGCCAGACAATGTATGTACAGTATCTATCCAGTAAACAACCAAATAACCTAAAAAAATGAATTCATCCATGTAATAATTAACAAATAATCTGTCATCCCAATATTTTGTTTAATAAATGAATATTTGATTAACTTTATCTTCACATAGCTTTAGATATTTCTGGGAAGGCTATCATCTTTGTGGAAATGACTGTTTGTATTTGTCTCTGAAAGTCCCTTACTCGCTGTAATATAATTAATAGCTGTAACGGTCCTGACCTGTTTTATGTTGTTTTTGTATGTGTTTAGGTCAGGGCATGTGTTTTGGGTGGGCAGTCTATGTTATCTGTTTCTATGTTGGTTGTGGTTGCCTGGTATGGCTCTTAATTAGAGGCAGGTGTTTTGCATTCTCCTCTAATTAAGAGTCATATTTAGGTAGGGTGTTCTCACTGTTTGTGTGTGGGTGATTGTCTCCTGTGTCGTCGAATGTATGTACCATACGGGACTGTTTGGCTGTTCGTTTATTTTGATGTCGTCTGTTTCCTGTCCGTGAGTTTACGTTTAGTTATGTAAGTTTATGTTCAGGTTTCGTCAACGTCGTTTTCTTGTTTTGTATATTTGAAAGTGTTTTGTTTCGTGTTGCCATCGTCGTGTTAAATAAAAAGATGGCCTATTTCCCTACTGCTGCATTTTGGTCTGATGATCCTTCTCTCCTCTCCTCATCTGAGGAAGAGGAGGACAACAGCCGTGACAGAATCACCCACCACGCTAAGACCAAGCGGCAAGGGAATGCTCAACAGAGCAACAAGGACTTCTGGACTTGGGAGGAGATCCTGGACGGTAGAGGACCCTGGGCTCAGCCAGGGGAATATCGCCGTCCCAAGGCGGAGTTGGAAGCAGCGAAGGCTGAGAGGCGCTGGTATGAGGAGGCAGCGCGGCGACGCGGTTGGGAGCCCGTGAGTCAGACCCAAACATTTCTTGGGGGGGAGGCACACGAGGAGTGTGGCAAAGCCGGGTAGGATACCTGAGCCAACTCCCCGTGCTTACCGTGGAGGTAGAAGGCGTCGTACTGGTAAGACACCGTGTTATGCGGTAAAGCGCACGGTGTCCCCAGTACGCGTGCTTAGCCCAGTGCGGGCTATTCCACCTTGCCGCACTGGGAGGGCTAGGTTGGGCATCGAGCCGAGTGCCATGAAGCCGGCCCAACGTATCTGGTCTCCAGTACGTCTCCTCGGGCCGGCGTACATGGCACCAGCCTTACAGGTGGTGTCCCCGGTTCGCCTGCATAGCCCAGTGCGGGCTATTCCACCTCGCCGCACTGGCAGGGCTACGGGGACCATTCAACCTGGTAAGGTTGGGGAGGCTCGGTGCTCAAGAGCACGTGTCCTCCTTCACGGTCCGGTATACCCGGTGCCACCTCCATGTACCAGTCCTCCGGTGGCAGCCCTCCGTACCAGGCTGTCTCTCCGGGTTCTCTCTCCTGCTGTTTCCTCCTCTCCAGCGCAGCCAGTGCCTAGACCACGCACCAGGCTGTCTCTCCTTCTCCTCCCTACAGAGCCGTCCTGCCATGACCAGCCAGAGCCGTCCTGCCATGACCAGCCAGAGCCGTCCTGCTATGACCTGCCAGAGCCGTCCTGCTATGACCTGCCAGAGCCGTCCTGCTATGACCTGCCAGAGCCGTCCAGCCAGGACCTGCCAGAGCCGTCCAGCCAGGACCTGCCAGAGCCGTCCAGCCAGGACCTGCCAGAGCCGTCCAGCCAGGACCTGCCAGAGCCGTCCAGCCAGGACCTGCCAGAGCCGTCCAGCCAGGACCTGCCAGAGCCGTCCAGCCAGGACCTGCCAGAGCCGTCCAGCCAGGACCTGCCAGAGTCCCTCAGCCAGGACCTGCCAGAGTCCCTCAGCCAGGACCTGCCAGAGTCCCTCAGCCAGGACCTGCCAGAGTCCCTCAGCCAGGACCTGCCAGAGTCCCTCAGCCAGGACCTGCCAGAGTCCCTCAGCCAGGACCTGCCAGAGTCCCTCAGCCAGGACCTGCCAGAGTCCCTCAGCCAGGACCTGCCAGAGTCCCTCAGCCAGGACCTGCCAGAGTCCCTCAGCCGGGACCTGCCAGAGTCCCTCAGCCGGGACCTGCCAGAGTCCCTCAGCCGGGACCTGCCAGAGTCCCTCAGCCGGGACCTGCCAGAGTCCCTCAGCCGGGACCTGCCAGAGTCCCTCAGCCGGGACCTGCCAGAGTCCCTCAGCCGGGACCTGCCAGAGTCCCTCAGCCGGGATCTGCCAGAGTCCCTCAGCCGGGATCTGCCAGAGTCCCTCAGCCGGGATCTGCCAGAGTCCCTCAGCCGGGATCTGCCAGAGTCCCTCAGCCGGGATCTGCCAGAGTCCCTCAGCCGGGATCTGCCAGAGTCCCTCAGCCGGGACCTGCCCCTTATCCCGGTGCTGCCCCTTGTCCCGGTGCTGCCCCTTGTCCCGGTGCTGCCCCTTGTCCCGGTGCTGCCCCTTGTCCCGGTGCTGCCCCTTGTCCCGGTGCTGCCCCTTGTCCCGGTGCTGCCCCTTGTCCCGGTGCTGCCCCTTGTCCCGGTGCTGCCCCTTGTCCCGGTGCTGCCCCTTGTCCCGGTGCTGCCCCTTGTCCCGGTGCTGCCCCTTGTCCCGGTGCTGCCCCTTGTCCCGGTGCTGCCCCTTGTCCCGGTGCTGCCCCTTGTCCCGGTGCTGCCCCTTGTCCCGGTGCTGCCCCTTGTCCCGGTGCTGCCCCTTGTCCCGGTGCTGCCCCTTGTCCCGGTGCTGCCCCTTGTCCCGGTGCTGCCCCTTGTCCCGGTGCTGCCCCTTGTCCCGGTGCTGCCCCTTGTCCCGGTGCTGCCCCTTCTCCCGGTGCTGGCCGTTCATTTAGGGGATGTTAGTTTTAGGGTGGTCATTGGGAGGGGAAGACAGAAGCGGGGAGTGACTATGGTGGTGTGGGGGCAGCGTCCAGAGCCTGAGCCACCACCGTGGTCAACTGCCCACCCAGACCCTCCCCTGGACTTTGTGCTGGTGCGCCCGGCGTTCGCACCTTGAGGGGGGGGTTCTGTAACGGTCCTGACCTGTTTTATGTTGTTTTTGTATGTGTTTAGGTCAGGGCATGTGTTTTGGGTGGGCAGTCTATGTTATCTGTTTCTATGTTGGTTGTGGTTGCCTGGTATGGCTCTTAATTAGAGGCAGGTGTTTTGCGTTCTCCTCTAATTAAGAGTCATATTTAGGTAGGGTGTTCTCACTGTTTGTGTGTGGGTGATTGTCTCCTGTGTCGTCGAATGTATGTACCATACGGGACTGTTTGGCTGTTCGTTTATTTTGATGTCGTCTGTTTCCTGTCCGTGAGTTTACGTTTAGTTATGTAAGTTTATGTTCAGGTTTCGTCAACGTCGTTTTCTTGTTTTGTATATTTGAAAGTGTTTTGTTTCGTGTTGCCATCGTCGTGTTAAATAAAAAGATGGCCTATTTCCCTACTGCTGCATTTTGGTCTGATGATCCTTCTCTCCTCTCCTCATCTGAGGAAGAGGAGGACAACAGCCGTGACAATAGCATGTTATTGACTGTTATTAATAACCTGTTATAAAAGCACACACTTTTGATAGCACATGTCGTTTTTACCTACGTTGAAATACCTAGAGTCCCTACTGCTAAACATACTATAGTAAACTAAGGGTATCAGTATAACCCTCACCTTGGTGTATTGATGTGGCCATTTTCAGTCAGTTACAGGGGCCTGGTTTAGATGTAATGACAGATATCTGCTACTGTGTATCCCAGCCAGTGGCGATTCCAGCATGTAAATCATGGTGGGGCAAAAATAAATGAAAGTGGGATGCATGCCAGCAAAGCCACTATAAAACACAACACTTAACAATATATTAATTGCACTACAACAGGGACAAACGGTGCCCACAAACTGTTAAGGCCTACATAAAGCTGTCCCGACAGCAGTCTCAACACCTTACCACTGCTACACCTGGCTATCAGCGGAGCCTTGTCTGGCAGCGAAACACTTCATTCAGCCTAATTTACTGCATTCTAAAAAAACATAGCTGATATTGCTGACTTGCTTAAACAAATGTGGTTTCTAATGACACTTGAGATGTACAAACTGTGGCATAAGGGGACAACAAGCGGATAAGAGGCGATCCATAATTTCGATTACGACATTAATGAGCGAGCTAGGACAGACGTAGTCAATATAACTATTTGTTTAGCACTTTTGAAATGTACAGCGACCGAGTTCAGAACATGGGGCGTTCTTACAGTGTTCTCCCTGTACACCAAGTTAGAGTCTTAGGATAAATAAATTGGGCATATGAGCATATAAACATTTCTCTAAAACAGGTTATAGGCTGCATGTGCACCATCAAGTAAGAACAGTATGTGAAATTAAGAGGGGCAAATAGACCAAATTATTAGCGTGAGGCACAAACCACTCATGGCTGAATTTGCGATTTCCAACTTGTTGTGTGTAATGTTCATGTCCAATAGCCGTTGAGCACTGATATGTTTTATACATAATTTATCTTCAATATTTATCTCCATTGACAAGGATTAAAAAGGATTTGCCAGTAGATTGTCGACTTGATTCATGATGACTGCTAGCTAAGATTTTGTTTCACACTGGTATACACGATTTGGAGACAGGCGGAGGAATAGATCACGGGACGAGACCCGTAATACAAAATGAACAGAACATGCAGCACAGGCTGAGACAACTCATAGGTATTCACACGACCAACGGACATGGGAACAATAATCAACAGTCAAATGGTGAACCAAAGGGCACATTTATACAATTACAATCAGTGGGAATGGGGACCAGGTGTGTGTAATGACACAGTTCCGGAGGGATCCGTGACATTTATCTGTGGCAAATTACCTTGAGCCTTCTTGGAAGGGCACTTCTAATGTAACTCTATGGTTAATTATAACGTGATTAAACTAATCATGTAAACATTTATTAACTAGGAAGTCGGGACCATCACGGGAAAATTTTGTTTAAAGAGTTACTATCTCCCGAATTGAATTCTCCTGAGATATTTTCATATCACAGATAACAGTCGCTTATTAATGAATATCTACCATGGTCAGTCTCGTCTTGAACATAGTTATTTTTTGTAGTCTGCACGAACCCTACTTTATTTATGAATCAGCGATACACAAATTGGCTCAATTATTTATTTACTCACTAATGAAACCGGTACAGAACACACAAAGCATACTAACATTATACAGTAAATTCATTCTCTAGAAGACTAACAAAACATGACAGTTTGGTTATAACACGATGGCGATTTCAGAGAGAGGAAGGGGGGAGGAAGAGAGACAAAGGAATTACGCTCATTGGAATCAAATCCTAAGCACTCTAATAAGCACTCATTCGGGAAAAATATTATATTTACGATTGAGCTGTTCTTGATCGTGGAGATCCTTTGGTCACGGAGATGTTGGGTGTACGACTCTGGTTTGACCACCAGAGATCAGCATGTCCTTAGTCTTTGTGGTTGAATCTGTGTTTTAAATTCACTGCTCGACTGAGGGACCTTACAGATAATTGTGTGTGTAGAGTACAGATATGAGGTAGTCATTCAATAATCATGTTAAACACTATTATTGCACACAGAGTAAGTCCATGCAAATTTTTATGTGACTTGTTAAGCAAATGTGTACTCCAAAACCTATTTAGACTTGCCATAACAAGTTGAATACTTATTGACTCAAGACATTTCAGCTTTTCATGTTTTATTAAATTGTAAACATTTCTACAAACATAATTCCACTTTGACATTAAGTACTGCCAGAACACTCCTGCTGTGTTCCGGCCAGTGACACAAAATCTCAATGTAATCCATTTTAAATTCAGACTGTAACACAACAATATGTGCAATAGGTCAAGGGGTGTGAATACTTTCTGAAGATATGTGAAACACAAATGTAAGCCAGGTTTGAAATGATTGTTTTAGTCAAGTATTACGTATATCTGAGATTCTTGTGGTCAAGTTGAAGTCTACAAATGATTTGTGATTATGTTCCGTCCAACCTGACCATCCGAAAAATGTAGTTAATTTAATCTGATTGTCATAAGGTTCCATGACTTTGTCCACACAGGGCATCTGAACGCACAAAATACATTTTGATAATTTTCGGGAATTTTATTTAACTTCTGTACACCTGTGGTTATATATTTTTTTATTTTACCTTTATTTAACTAGGGAAGTCAGTTAAGAACAAATTCTTATTTTCAATGACGGCCTAGGAACAGTGGGTTAACTGCCTGGTTTAGGGGCAGAACGACAGATTTGTACCTTGTCAGCTCGGGGATTTGAACTTGCAACCTTTCGGTTACTAGCCCAACGCTCTAACCACTAGCTTCTTATTGTCTTGATTGGGCTCTGAGCTCTGCTTTTTCAGTAAAGCTTTTTTGAAATCTGACACAGCGGTTGCATTAAGGAGAAGTGGATCTAAAATTCCATGTATAACACCTGTATCTTTGATCAACGTTTATTATGAGTGTTTCTGGAAATTGATGTGGCTCTCTGCAAAATCACCGGATGTTTTTGGAACTACTGAACATAACGCGCCAATGTATACTGAGATATTTTGATATAAATATGAACTTTACCGAACAAAACATACATGTATTGTGTAACATGAAGTCCTATGAGTGTCATCTGATGAAGATCATCAAAGGTTAGTGATTAATTGTATCTCTATTTGTGCTTTTTGTGACTCCTGTCTTTGGCTGGAAAAATGGCTAGGTTTTTTCTGTGATTTGGCGGTGACCTAACATAATCGTTTGTGGTGCTTTCGTTGTAAAGCCTTTTTGAAATCGGACACTGTGGTGGGATTAACAACAAGATTACCTTTCAAATGGTATAAGATACTTGTATGTTTGAGGAATTTTAATTATGAGATTTCTGTTGTTTGAATTTGGCGCCCTGCACTTTCACTGGCTGTTGTCATATCGATCCCGTTAACGGCTGCTAGAACACGGCTACTAGAATCTTGACGAGAACCAAAATAAAATATCATATTACTCCAGTGCTAGCCTCTCTACACTGGCTTCCTGTCAAGGCTAGGGCTGATATCAAGGTTTTACTGCTAACCTACAAAGTATTACATGGGCTTGCTGCTACCCATCTTTCCGATTTGGTCCTGCCGTACATACCTACACGTACGCTACGGTCAAAAGACGCAGGCCTCCTTACTGTCCCTAGAATTTCTAAGCAAACAGCTGGAGGCAAGGCTTTCTCCTATAGAGCTCCATTTTTATGGAATGGTCTGCTTATCCATGTGAGAGACACAGACTCGGTCTTGACCTTTAAGTCTTTATTGAAGACTCATCTCTTCAGTAGGTCCTATGATTGAGTGTTGTCTGGCCCAGGAGTGTGAGGTGAATGGAAAGGCTCTGGAGCAACGAACCACACTTGCTGTCTCTGCCTGGCCTGTTCCCCTCTCTCCACTGGGATTCTCTGCATCAAACCCTATTACAGGAGCTGAGTAACTGGCTTACTGGTACTCTTCCATGCCGTCTCTAGGAGAGGTGCGTCACTTGAGTGGGTTGAGTCACTGACGTGATCGCCCTGTCCGGTTTGCGCCCCCCCTTGGGTTGTGCCGTGGGGGAGATCATCATGGGCTATACTCGGCCTTGTCTCAGGATAGTAAGTTGGTGGTTGAAGGTATCCCTCTAGTGGTGTGGGGGCTGTCCTTTGTCAAAATGGGTGAGGTTATATCCTGCCTGTTTAGCCCTGTCCCGGGGGTATCGTCAGACGAGGCCACAGTGTCTCCCGACCCATCCTGTCTCAGCCTCCAATATTTGTGCTGCAATAATTTATGTGTTGGGGGGCTAGGGTCAGTCTGTTATATCTGGAGTATTTCCTGTCTTTTCCAGTGTCCTGTGTGAATTTAAGTATGCTCTCTCTCTCTCTCTCTCTCTCTCTCAGGACCTCAGCCCTAGGACCATGCCTGAACACTACCTGCCCTGATGACTCCTTGCTGTCCTCAGTCCACCTGGTCGTGCTGCTGCTCCAGTTTCAACTGTTCTGCCTGAGGCTGTGGAACCCTGACCTGTTCACCGGACATGCTACCTTGTCCCAGACCTGCTGTTTTCAACTCTCTAGAGACAGCAGGAGCGGTAGAGATACTCTGAATGATCGGCTATGAAAAGCCAACTGACATTTACTCCTGAGGTGCCGACCTGTTGCACCCTCTACAACTAATGTGAATATTATTATTTGACCTTGCTGGTCATCTATGAACATTTGAACATCTTGGCCATGTTCTATTATAATCTCCACCCGGCACAGCCAGAAGAGGACTGGCCACCCCTCATAGCCTGGTTCCTCTCTAGGTTTCTTCCTAGGTTCTGGCCTTTCTAGGGAGTTTTTCCTAGCCACCGTGCTTCTACACCTGCATTGCTTGCTGTTTGGGGTTTTAGACTGGGTTTCTGTACAGCACTTTGTGACATCAGCTGATGTAAGAAGTGCTTTATGAATACATTTGATTGATTGATCTGTGATAAATAGCACAACATGTTTCATCTGAGTATTTGTTATAGTCAAAATAATCCATACATTCTGCTTTTTTTAAACTCAAAAACGAGTTGTATGAGCTCAGGTAAATGAGGCTTACAGGCCATAAATAGCAAATAGAAGTTCAAAACATGTAACGTTCACAAGAACTTAAGTTGATAAAAAGATAAGCTTTAATATAATCAGCTATAATGGGGTGGTCATTTTGGACCTGGAACACAGAATTCATTAACATAAAACGAACGCAACAGGAGGGTTAAGCATGATGAAGTTTTTAATTACACTTTGAATGCACCCAGTCACTACACTGATACAGTCGTCCTTCCTAACTCAGTTGCTGAAGAGGAAGGAAACCATTCAGGGATTTCACCATGAGGCCAATGGTGACTTTAAAACAGTTACAGAGTTTAATGGCTGTGATATGAGGCAACTGAGGATGGATCAACATCGTTGTAGTTACCCCACAACATTAACATAAATGACAGAGTGAAAAGAAGGAAGCCTGTACAATATAATATTCCAAAACATGCATCCTGTTTGCAGTAAGTGTCACGCCCTGGCCTTAGTTATCTTTGTTTTCTGTAATATTTTGGTTAGGTCAGGGTGTGACAGGGGGGATGTTTGTGTGTATTTGTCTCGTCTTGGGTGGTTGTATGGTATAGGGGGTTTTGGTAGAGTGTATGGGTTTGTGTTGAGTGTAGGGTTAGGGTTAGGGTTAGGGTTAGGGTTAGGGTTAGGTGTCTAGGTATGTCTATGGTTGCCTGAATGGTTCTCAATCAGAGACAGCTGTCATTCATTGTCTCTGATTGGGAGCCATATTTTAGGCAGCCATAGGCATTAGACTGTTGTGGGTAATTGTCTATGTTGAACGTTAGTAGCTTGTGTGTGCACTTTCGTTTATAGCTTCACGGTCGTTTGTTTGTTTTGTTAGTTTTGTAAGAGTGTTTCGTTTCGTGTTACGTCTTCGTCAAATAAAAGGAAGATGTATTTCTCTCACGCTACGCCTTGGTCTCCTCACTACGACGATCGTGACAGAATTACCCACCAAACTCGGACCAAGCAGCGTGAGAAGCAGCAGCAGGAGCAGCGCATACAGGATTCTTGGACTTGGGAGGAGATACTGGATGGTAAGGGACCTTGGGCACAACCGGGAGAATATCGCCTCCCTCGTGAAGAGCTGGAGGCAGCTAAAGCCGAGAGAAGGCGATATGAGGAGGCAGCACGGAAGCAAGGCTGGAAGCCCGCGAGTCAAACCCAAAAAATTATTGGGGGGCGGGGCTACAACGGAGTGTGGCGAAGTCAGGTAGGAGACCTGCGCCAACTCCCTATGCTTATCGTGGAGTGCGAGAGTACGGGCAGACACCGTGTTATGCGGTAGAGCGCATGGTGTCTCCTGTACGTGTGCATAGCCCGGTGCGGGTTATTCCACCTCCCCGCACTAGCAGGGCTAGATTGGGCATTGAGCCAGGTGCCATGAAGCCGGCTCAACGCGTCTGGTCTCCAGTGCGTCTTCTCGGGCCGGCATACATGGCACCAGCCTTACGCATGGTGTCCCCAGTTCGCCTACACAGGCCAGTGCGGGTTATTCCACCTCCCCGCACTGGTCGGGCTACGGGGAGCATACAACCAGGTAAGGTTGGGCAGGCTCAGTGCTCAAGGGAGCCAGTACGCCTGCACGGTCCGGTATATCCGGCGCCACCTCCTCGCCCCAGCCCAGTACCACCAGTGCCAACACCACGCACCAGGCTTCCAGTGTGTCTCCAGAGCCCTGTTCCTCCTCCACGCACTCGCCCTATGGTGCGTGTATCCAGCCCGGTACCACCAGTTCCGGCATCACGCACCAAGCCTCCTGTGCGTCTCCAGAGTCCTGTGCGTCCTGTTGCTGCTCCCCGCACTAGCCTTGAGGTGCGTGTCCTTAGCCCGGTACCTCCAGTTCCGGTACCACGCACCAGGCCTACTGTGCGCCTCAGCCGGCCAGAGTCTGCCGTCTGCCCAATGCCGCCTGCACTGTCCGTCTGCCCAGAGCCGCCTGCGCTATCCGTCTGCCCAGAGCCGTCAGAGCTGCCCGTCTGTCCCGAGCCGTCAGAGCTGCCCGTCTGTCCCGAGCCGTCAGAGCTGCCCGTCTGTCCCGAGCCGTCAGAGCTGCCCGTCTGTCCCGAGCCGTCAGAGCTGCCCGTCTGTCCCGAGCCGTCAGAGCTGCCCGTCTGTCCCGAGCCGTCAGAGCCGCCCGTCTGTCCCGAGCCGATAGAGCCGTCCGCCAGACAGGAGCAGCCAGAGCCGTCCGCCAGACAGGAGCAGCCAGAGCCGCCCGCCAGACAGGAGCAGCCAGAGCCGTCCCCCAGACAGGAGCAGCCAGAGCCGCCCGCCAGACAGGAGCAGCCAGAGCCGCCCGCCAGACAGGATCTGCCAGAGCCGCCCGCCAGACAGGATCTGCCAGAGCCGCCCGCCAGACAGGATCTGCCAGAGCCGCCCGCCAGCCAGGATCTGCCAGAGCCGCCAGTCAGCCAGGATCTGCCAGAGCCGCCCGCCAGCCAGGATCTGCCAGAGCCGCCAGTCAGCCAGGATCTGCCAGAGCCGCCAGTCAGTCAGGATCTGCCAGAGCCACCAAAGCGGGTATTAACTATGGTGGAGTGGGGGCCACGTCCCGCACCCGAGCCGCCGCCGTAGGAAGGCCCACCCGGACCCTCCCCTTCTGTGTCAGGTTTTGCGGCCGGAGTCCGCACCTTTGGGGGGGGGGGGGGGTACTGTCACGCCCTGGCCTTAGTTATCTTTGTTTTCTGTAATATTTTGGTTAGGTCAGGGTGTGACAGGGGGGATGTTTGTGATAAGATAAGCTTTAATATAATCAGCTATAATGGGGTGGTCATTTTGGACCTGGAACACAGAATTCATTAACATAAAACGAACGCAACAGGAGGGTTAAGCATGATGAAGTTTTTAATTACACTTTGAATGCACCCAGTCACTACACTGATACAGTCGTCCTTCCTAACTCAGTTGCTGAAGAGGAAGGAAACCATTCAGGGATTTCACCATGAGGCCAATGGTGACTTTAAAACAGTTACAGAGTTTAATGGCTGTGATATGAGGCAACTGAGGATGGATCAACATCGTTGTAGTTACCCCACAACATTAACATAAATGACAGAGTGAAAAGAAGGAAGCCTGTACAATATAATATTCCAAAACATGCATCCTGTTTGCAGTAAGTGTCACGCCCTGGCCTTAGTTATCTTTGTTTTCTGTAATATTTTGGTTAGGTCAGGGTGTGACAGGGGGGATGTTTGTGTGTATTTGTCTCGTCTTGGGTGGTTGTATGGTATAGGGGGTTTTGGTAGAGTGTATGGGTTTGTGTTGAGTGTAGGGTTAGGGTTAGGGTTAGGGTTAGGGTTAGGGTTAGGTGTCTAGGTATGTCTATGGTTGCCTGAATGGTTCTCAATCAGAGACAGCTGTCATTCATTGTCTCTGATTGGGAGCCATATTTTAGGCAGCCATAGGCATTAGACTGTTGTGGGTAATTGTCTATGTTGAACGTTAGTAGCTTGTGTGTGCACTTTCGTTTATAGCTTCACGGTCGTTTGTTTGTTTTGTTAGTTTTGTAAGAGTGTTTCGTTTCGTGTTACGTCTTCGTCAAATAAAAGGAAGATGTATTTCTCTCACGCTACGCCTTGGTCTCCTCACTACGACGATCGTGACAGTAAGGCACTACAGTAAAACTGTAAAAAATGTGGCAAAGAAATGTACTTTTTGTCCTGAATACAAAGTGTTATGTTTGGGGAAAATCCAACACAAAACATCACTTAGTACCACTCTTCATATTTTCCAGCATGGTGGTGGCTGCATCATGTCATGCTTATATTTGTCATCGGCAAGGAGTAGGGAGTTTAAAAGAAGGGGGGGGGGAAACGGAATAGAGCTAAGCACAGCCAAAATCCTAAAGGAAAACCTGGTTCAGGTAAAAAACAACAACATTGTTGCTCTAAAATATTGGAGAACAAATAAATCACCCGCGGGCCAAATTACGCTTTGCATGCCACCAGTTGAAGAACCCTGTTTTAATACCTTATCGTTTATTTATTTGTTGACTTGTTGCTGTCATTGCAAACTAAATAATTTGAATTATTGAAATTCCTGGGAGATATGACAACAATAAAAAGTGTTGTAGTGGTTGTAATTGGCCATGTTCCAGGTTGACTGCATTGCAGACGCCTGCCAGATCGCACAACGCCTCGATAAGTGTTAAACATATAAAATAACCACATCACTTGAAGGGCCTCCCGAGTGGAGCAGCTGTCTAAAACATCACTTTTTTTAGCAACCTGATGCCGGACTGTGAGGAAAACGCAACCATTGGTTGATGCAATGCAACGTCTGCAATGGGGTCAGCCTGTAACATTACCAATCTTTTATCAAACCACTCCTCTCTTTCATATTAATGCAACATCCTGTCATGTAGCTAGGTTGATTAGGGGAAGGTTAAGACAACGTATTATCTCCATGTGGAAGCGTTAGAAAATAAACAAAATCATGGGACCAGCGTCGTTGCTGGATTTTACAGGATTAGCATTATAACAGTGATTAGCGGTCAGAAAATTCATAAAGTGGCTGTAAAATATTTAAAAAACGTCTAAATTAATAGAATGACAGTAAAGCAGCTATGTGTTCAATGAGTAGTTAGCTGAAATTCACTACGATTGTGTTTATTTTTCACTTTGATGGCAAACTTTCTGTTCTGCAAAATTCTCTCACAGACATTCAGAATGTAGAAGCTGGTCCCTTGGGGTACGATTCCTACTTATGAAATGATGCCTTTCTTAATTAAGCACTTCTCAGTATTTGGTAATCAGACTTACCTTATGTGGGTGCGTAATGAGCTTTGCACGTGTGGTTCCCTTGAAGGTGCTGAATAAATGTAAGTCGACCATTGCTGGCCAACAGATTTTCTCATGGAGTTCTCAGTTAATAGGGTTTTCAGTACATTTATCTCAATCCATCCCTTTAATTAAGAACGGTGTACTTTTAATTAGAACTTTGTCGACAGACTACAATGCATTGAGAGAAAGGGTTCCGAAAATAGGGATATAACGCTTGTCGTGGTTGGAAGAAGAGGAGGACCAATGCGCAGCGTGGTAAGTGTCCATATTGTTTTAATACGAATAATGAACACTGAACAAAAACAATAAAACGACAAACGAACAGTCCTGTACGGTGAAACAAAACACAGAACAGAAAATATAATCACCCACAACACACAATGAAAAACAGGCTACCTAAATATGGCTCCCAATCAGAGACAACGACTGACACCTGCCTCTGATTGAGAACCATACTAGGCCCAATACATAGAAATCTACTAACAGAACAAAACATAGAAAAACAACATAGAATGCCCACCCCAACTCACGCCCTGACCAAACTAAAATAAAGACATAACAAAGGAACTAAGGTCAGAACGTGACAAGGGATCAATGAAAGGATGTCATCTTAGTGTCTGTTTCAGCATCAAATGGTAAACAAAGAAATACTCTGATCTTGTAGATAATTTTGTCACATTTTTGGGTTAGGAAAGTATGTATGAATCCTAAAACAAATGGGTTGGAGAGCCTTCACGGACAAAATATATTAATGAATAAAAAATAAAGCGGTTTAATTCAACCTGAAAGTTGTCATATTCAAGTTCAATCCATGAAATATTGGCAGGTGGAAAGAAGTGTATAATAGGGGTTGAACAGTAATCCTTTAAATCTATCGTAACTCTCACTAATCATGGAACTGTACGGTCCGGTCGTTGTGAACCGTGCGCCAGGCACAGTGGCGGTTCTAGCTTGTATGGCTCCAGGTTTAGCCTGCTATGTGTGGTCTGAGTTTCATAATGATTCAAATAGGCTACATGTCCCAAATATTGCTCAACGTTAGTCTACTATGATACACTAATACTAGCGACCATCAGGAACAATTTATACTACATGACCAAAAAGTATGTGGACACCTGCTCGTCGAACATCTCATTCCAAAATCATGAGCATTAATATGGAGTTGGTCTCCCCTTATCTGTCATAACAGCCTCCACTCTTCTGGGAAGGCGTTCTACTAGATGTTGTAACATTGCTGTGGGGACTTGTTTTTCCATTCAGCCACAAAATCATTAATACGGTTGGGCACTGATGTTGGGCGATTAGGCCTGGCTCGCAGCTGGCGTTCCAATTCATTCCAAAGGTGTTCGGTGGGGTTAAGGTCAGGGCTCTGTGCAGGCCAGTCAAGTTCTTCCACACCGATCTTGACAAACCATTTCTGTATGGACTTCGCTTTGTGCACGGGGGCATTGTCATGCTGAAACAGGAAAGGGCCTTCCCCAAAATGCCGAGTCCTTGTGTGCGTTTTGGGTGGCATGCTCAGAGGAATACAGCACAATAAAGATACTTGCATTTTATTTCCTAACAATGTTTGGATCGACTTACACCTGTGAGTCCTCTTTTTCCTCTATGAGTGCAATATAGACTCACGACAGGAACCGGCTTTCACATAAGTCAATTGAGAACTGCCTGCACATCAAAATAACATCCATCCATCAAACCTGACATCCACCAGATTGTGTCCGATGGGAAATGCAACTTTTCTCATTGAGTCAGTAACTTAGTGGCCTATCTGACTGTATTTAGTAAATTCTAATATTATTGTGAGAAGTTGTCCAGGGATATTTACATCTCCAGATGACAGTGTGTTCTGTTTGTTCTGTCGTTACAAGAGCAGGCTAATCCCGACACAGACAGCCTTTTTTATTTAAATAATTGTTTTATGTAGGATGCTACATTTTTGACCAGTTGCAATTGTAAGTAGGTCTAATAAAAAAAATCCTACTTCTATTAGGCTGTTAAGGATGTTAAGCCTCATAGCCTACCTCAGCCAGTTAACTTATTTTATATAGGTCTAGGCTCAGAAGTGACAGACTCCAATTAAGCCCTCTTGTTGTTTGTAAAGTCAAATTAAAATGAATATTATTGTTGAAATGAATTGCTCGACTGGTGTAGGTTTTCTCCATCTGTTGGTTTTTGGACAAGGACATCCCAGCCGGCCAAACCCCCCTTTAACCCGGACGACGCTGGGCCAATTGTGCATTACCTCATGGGTCTCCCGGTCGTGGCCGGCACGGGTATCGAATCAGCATCTGTAGCAACTGCAGCAACGCAGAGAAGGAATTTGACTGTAAGGGCTTTCAGGAGGAACGGAAAGTTGCATGTCAATTCATAAACCATGTTCCATGGAATCGCCTCCTCACTTTTTCTCGTTATTTTATTGACGAAAGCATAAAGATGTTGAAGAAATACTGTACTGCTGTTTTGAGTTAGAAATGTAACACTTTAGAGTAGTTAAGTATCAAATACATTGCAAGTTGTTGTTTTTTCACACGTACAGTAGCCGGGCTGTAAAGAGTATATTGTCATGCTAGTAGGGCTATAAGAACAGCGGGAACATTTCCCTAGTCAGCGCCATTATTAGTGCAATGCCCCTAAAAGTGTTGCTCCGTGCTACCCAGTCGGGCGGGGTGGGGGTCCCCGCAGCAATGCCCACCCCCCCTTTTGGAGATGATTTAGTTTTCAAATAACTTAAAGTGAGCCAGAAAAAGGCCATTCTTGAACATGGGGTCAGACATTATTACTCATTTGTAAAAATAGCCAGCTTGTTATTTAGAATAATTTATTTCTGTTCTCAGAGGGAGAGAAACCAAAAGTCCACCATCGCCTCATGGGTTTCCCGGTCGCGGCCGGCACGGATATCGAACTAGCATCTGTAGCAACGCAGTTTGCACTGCATTGCAGTGTCTTAGACAGCTGCGCCACTCGGGAGGCCCCATCCAGGAAGTTTTTAATGCTGATCATTTGCCTTGCACAAAGTATCAAAATACAGAGAGGTGTTGGCAAGAGTCTATTGTCTTGCTAATAGCCCATAATGGACTATTATAATACATGGTGTCCATGTCAGGATAACCAAAATATTTCTTTATTAAAGACTATCAGAAAGAATGTTGCTACTTATTTATTTTGATCCAAAGCCATGAATGAGTGAGTCACTCAGCTTTATGGAGGTGCCGAGGCTATATGACTGAGTCACTCAGCTTTATGGAGGCGCCGAGGCTATATGACTGAGTCACTCAGCTTTATGGAGGCGCCGAGGCTATATGACTGAGTCACTCAGCTTTATGGAGGCGCCGAGGCTATATGACTGAGTCACTCAGCTTTATGGAGGTGCCGAGGCTATATGACTGAGTCACTCAGCTTTATGGAGGTGCCGAGGCTATATGACTGAGTCACTCAGCTTTATGGAGGTGCCGAGGCTATATGACTGAGTCACTCAGGTTTATGGAGGCGCCAAGGCTATATGACTGAGTCACTCAGCTTTATGGAGGTGCCGAGGCTATATGACTGAGTCACTCAGCTTTATGTAGGTGCCGAGGCTATATGACTGAGTCACTCAGCTTTATGGAGGTGCCGAGGCTATATGACTGAGTCACTCAGCTTTATGGAGGTGCCGAGGCTATATGACTGAGTCACTCAGCTTTATGGAGGTGCCGAGGCTATATGACTGAGTCACTCAGCTTTATGGAGGTGCCGAGGCTATATGACTGAGTCACTCAGCTTTATGTAGGTGCCGAGGCTATATGACTGAGTCACTCAGCTTTATGGAGGTGCCGAGGCTATATGACTGAGTCACTCAGCTTTATGGAGGTGCCGAGGCTATATGACTGAGTCACTCAGCTTTATGGAGGTGCCGAGGCTATATGACTGAGTCACTCAGCTTTATGGAGGTGCCGAGGCTATATGACTGAGTCACTCAGCTTTATGTAGGCGCCGAGGCTATATGACTGAGTCACTCAGCTTTATGGAGGTGCCGAGGCTATATGACTGAGTCACTCAGCTTTATGGAGGTGCCGAGGCTATATGACTGAGTCACTCAGCTTTATTTAGGTGCCGAGGCTATATGACTGAGTCACTCAGCTTTATGGAGGTGCCGAGGCTATATGACTGAGTCACTCAGCTTTATGGAGGTGCCGAGGCTATATGACTGAGTCACTCAGCTTTATGGAGGTGCCGAGGCTATATGACTGAGTCACTCAGCTTTATGTAGGTGCCGAGGCTATATGACTGAGTCACTCAGCTTTATGTAGGTGCCGAGGCTATATGACTGAGTCACTCAGCTTTATGGAGGTGCCGAGGCTATATGACTGAGTCACTCAGCTTTATGGAGGTGCCGAGGCTATATGACTGAGTCACTCAGCTTTATGGAGGTGCCGAGGCTATATGACTGAGTCACTCAGCTTTATGTAGGTGCCGAGGCTATATGACTGAGTCACTCAGCTTTATGGAGGTGCCGAGGCTATATGACTGAGTCACTCAGCTTTATGGAGGTGCCGAGGCTATATGACTCAGTCACTCAGCTTTATGGAGGTGCCGAGGCTATATGACTGAGTCACTCAGCTTTATGGAGGTGCCGAGGCTATATGACTGAGTCACTCAGCTTTATGGAGGTGCCGAGGCTATATGACTGCACCATCAACTTGATTATTTAGCAGACACCACTTGCTTTTATATTCAGTCAACACATATATCTTAAGAAATCATGGAATATAATTGAAAATTGTAATTTCTCTTAGAATAAAAACCTTACTGTAACAACAGTTTTAGTAAGTAATACTGATGAGTAGAAACAAAAAAATAAGTGTATATTTCAGGGTGTGCGGGAGCAGGACAGATGAATAGCAATTCTTACACTATTGTTCTAAATTCAATCCCCTTCTTCATCCCCATTATTCAGTTAATTGAAATTCATTTTTGAAGTTGTGCACAATTATTTGGTTTATGTGCACATTCATTGTCAGTTAGAGACACAGTAGCGCCTTGGGACCCAAAAGCATAGTCAGTGCTCTAACTCCCCCTTGTGCTGGTCTGGAGTGATGAAGTAGTGATGCAGGGTACCGTACTAAACCACAAATTACCTCCAGCAGCATAATCTCAAAACTTTTAGTTGAGCAACCACTGTATGATGTTGACATGATCAGTCCATGTCAACTGCATACTACAGTAGATATAACATGATTTGATGTCCATTTATCTGTGGTCAATGTCCTTGAGCCTTCTTAGATGGGAACTTCTAATGTAAGTCTAAGGCAGCACCCAAGGGGCTTGAATATTTGAGCTCTACCTGTAGATTTTGCGGTGATGTAGTGTCCCCATGAGTGACAGAACACTGAGCCAATCACGGCGCAACTAGAGAACATTACCAACACCTACACTTCGTATTTTCTGCTGGCTTTACCACCAACACAGAAAGCACTGAGCTAGGCTGAAACACCTGCATTTTGAAGCTGCCTTACTCAAGAAATCAAAAAAGAGATCATGTTTGTATGCGGCTTTAAAATATATACTGTATATATGTTTACATTGTTTGCAAACTGATATATGACACATATTAATGCCAAAATAATACGCAAAACAGGCAAAAACAAACAAAAACATAGTTTTTTTTATATATACAGGTTCTGCCCTGCATGCCTTGAATGGCGTGTCGCCAATGCTGGTTTCACATGAACTAAAACAATTTCTATGTGTATTTACAAGTCCTTCTCCAAACGGATTACTAGCTATTATCAATAGCTCTTATCCATTTATAAATTACAGTTCATGGAGGATGGTGTTATTTCTTTAGAGAAAAAGGGAATAACGTTCCATTTATGCACGTTTAACTCGGGTCGGAATCAGGGGCTTGTTGAATAGCTGCTTAAAGAGTTATGGGATATTAGAATTTTCTTATCCTAACCTGTATATTTTGAACCAAGTCATGTGGGTAAGAAGGAAACCTGACCTTTGACCTGCATTTGTCGAATGGTTTGTTACCATGGAAATGTGTTGTGGTTTACGCAAGGTACCACATGTTGGCAAAATTTTGGACTTTGGACACCTATTATATTGTGGCTCAATAAAGTCAGTCTCAGTCTGGGATTTAATATTGAAACAGGATATTCAAAACAGACAGAAAATATATACAACTTCCATGTGTAGCTGCATTACAAAGCAGTTCAATGCTTATGTTTGGTATACAGTGCCTTCGGAAAGTTTTCAGACCCCTTCACTTTTTCCACATTTTGTTACGTTACAGCCTTATTCTAAAATGGATCAAATAAAAAAATATTCAGCAATCTACACACAATACCCCATAATGAAAAAGCGAAAACAGGTTTTTAGAAATCTTTGCACATTTATTAAAAATAATATAATTTACTTATTTACATTAAGTATTAAGACCCTTTGCTATGAGACTCGAAATTGAGCTCAGGTGCATCCTGTTTCCATTGATTATTCTTGAGATGTTTCTACAACTTGATTGGAGTCCACCTGTGGTAAATTCAATTGAATGGACATGATTTGGAAAGGCACACACCTGTCTATATAAGGTCCTACAGTTGACAGTGCATATCAGAGCAAAAACCAAGCCATGAGGTCGAAGGAATTGTCCATAGAGCTCCGAGACAGGATTGTGTCGAGGCACAGATCTGGGGAAGGGTACCAAAGAATTTCTGCAATATTGAAGGTCCCCAAGAACACAGTGGCCTCCATTATTCTTAAATGGAAGAAGTTTGGAAGCACCAAGACTCCTACTAGAGATGGCCACCGGCCAAACAGAGCAATCGGGGGAGAAGGGTCTTGGTCAGGGAGGTGACCAAGAACCCGATGGTCACTCTGACAGAACTCTGGTGGATATGAGAGAACCTTCCAGAAGGACAACCATCTCTGCAGCACTCCACCAATAGGGCCTTTATGGTACAGTGGCCAGATGAAAGCCATTCCTCAGTAAAAGGCACATGACAGCCAGCTTGGAGTTTGCCAAAAGCCACCTAAACACTCTCAGACCATGAGAAACAAGATTATCTGGTCTGATGAAACCAAGATTGAACTCTTTGGCCTGAATGACAAGCGTCATGTCTGGAGGAAACCTGGCACAATCCCTACGGTGAAGCATGGTGGTGACAGCATCATGCTGTGGGATGTTTTTCAGCGGCAGGGACTGGGAGACTAGTCAGCATCAATGCTAGATGAACGGTGCAAAGTACAGAGAGATCCTTGATGAAAACCTGATCCAGAGTGCTCAGGACCTCAGACTGGGGAGAAGGTCCACCTTCCAACAGGACAACAACCCTAAGCACACAGCCAAGACAACACAGGAGTGGCTTCGGGACAAGTCTCTGAATGTCCGTGAGTGGCTCAGCCAGAGCCCAGACTTGAACCCGATTTAACATCTCTGGAGAGACTAGAAAATACCAGTGTAGCAATGATCCACATCCAACCTGACAGAGCTTGAGAGGATCTGCAGAAAATAATGTGAGAAACTCCCCAAATGCAGGTGTGCCAAGCTTGTAGCATCACACCCAAGAAGACTCAAGGCTGTAATCGCTGCCAAAGGTGCTTCAACAAAGTACTGAGTAAAGGGTCTGAATAGTTATGTAAATGTGTTCTCAGTTTTTTTTTTCAATACATTTGTAAAAATGTATATAAACCTGTTTTTTCTTTGTCATTATGGGCTATTGTGTGTAGATTGATGAGGGGGGGAAATATTTAATACATTTTAGTGTAAGGCTGTAACGTAAGAAAATGTAGACGTCTGAATACTTTCCGAATGCGCTGTATGTATAAAATTATGTGGACACCCCTTCAAATTAGGGGATTTGGTTATTTCAGCCACACCCATAGCTGGATTGTATAAAATCGAGCACACTGCCGTGCAATCTCCATAGGAAACATTGGCGGTAGAATGGCCTTATTGAAGAGCTCAGTGACTTTCAACGTGGCTCCATCAGTTTGTAAAATTTATGTCGTGCTAGCGCTGCCCCGGTCAACTGTAAGTGCTATTATTGTGAAGTGGAAACATAGGAGCAACAACGGATCAGCCGCGAAGTGGTAGGCCACACAAGCTCACAGAATGGAAAGTCAGCACAAGAACTGTTCTTCGGGAGCTTCATGAAATGGGTTTCCATGGCCGAGCAACAGCACACAAGCCAAAGATCACCATGTGCAATGCCAAGCGTTGGCTGGAGTGGTTTAAAGCTCACCGCCATTGGACTCTGGAGCAGTGGAAACGCATTCTCTGGAGTGAACGCTTCTCCATCTAACCATCTGGCAGTCCGTCGAACGAATCTGGGTTTGACGGATGCCAGGAAAATGCTACCTGCCCCAATGCATAGTGCCAACTGTATAGTTCCGTGGAGGATGAATAATGGTCTAGGGCTGTTTTTCATGGCTCTGGCTAGTTCCCTTAGTTCCATTGAAAGGACATCTTAACGCTACAGCATACAATAACATTCTTGACGATTCTGTGCTTCCAACTCTGTGGCAAGAGTTTTGGGGAAGGCCCTTTCCTGGTTCAGTATGACAATGCCCCTGTGCGCAAAGCGAGGTCTCTACAGAAATGGTTTGTCGAGATCGGTGTGGACGAACTTGACTGGCCTGCACATAGCCCTGACCTCAACCCCATCGAACACCTTAGGGATAATTTGGGACGCCGACTGCAAGCCAGGCCTAATCGCCCAACATCATAGCCGACCTCACTAATGCTCTTGTGGCTGAATGGAAGCAAGTCCCAGCAGTAATGTTCCAACCTCTAGTAGAAAGCCTTCCCAGAAGAGTGGAGGCTGTTATAGCAGCAAAGGGGGTCCAACTCCATATTAATGCCCATGATTTTGGAATGAGATGTTTGACGAGCAGGTGTCCACATACATGTAGTGTATATCTTATTGAGAAGTAACTGAGGTTTTTATCTGTATTGGATGCTGGAAATTTTTGCCGATCACTCAAAACATCGAATACTTTAGCAAATATAAATATTTACATTTGAATCATTAAGCAGACACTCTTATCCAGAGTGACTTACAGTGAGTGCACAACTTGTTTGTACTTAATGCTTTTTTTGTACTGTTCCCCTGTAGGAATTGAACCCACGAGCTTGCTGTTGCAAGCACCATGCTCTACCAACTGAGCCACATGGGCTAGAATTTATATTTATTTTAGCACAATGACAAAATCATTTAAATCAGTACAAAAGACACATCTGTTGGTAGGTATTTATTCCAATACATATTCTAATACCCGTGTTGTGAAAATGATGTCACAAATCATTCATCACTGTAAAATGTTTCATTAGGCAGGTACATTAAGCTTTACGAAGTTTTATCTTAATATATTTATTTACATCACTGATATTCCTTACCCTCACTAACTTGTCATTTATAAAATAGCCCAAATGAAATAATTTAATTGTTTGCATCATCGTTATATTATATATTTTTCTATGTTCATAATATATTTCCTTAATATATTTTCTTGTCTGTAAATAATCCAGAGCGTCTAGGTCATATATGTCAGAGTCAAGGCCCGCGGGCCACATCCGGCCCGCGAGAAGGTTTTTTACGGCCCCTGGGATGATCTTGATTTATTATTAGAACCGGCCCGCAGACCGCAGCAAGCCGGCAGCCCGCAGATCTTTTACACGCACCAATACTACATTTCCCACAATGCAACGGTGACGCACCGAGCAGTAGGCTGCTGTGTAAATGAGATGGAGCTGCCTTGGGAAAAACTCGTGGGTTTGACAACCGACGGAGCACCTGCGATGTGTGGACACAGGAGCGGACTGGTGGCGAAGATACGGGAAAAGATGCAAGAGGAAAACGCGACAGGTGAGCTGACAGCTTATCATTGTATCATACACCAGGAAGCGTTGTGCGGTAAAGCCTTGAAAATGGAGCATGTAATGAGCATCATCACGCGCACAGTTAACTTTATCAGAGCCAAAGGTTTGAATCACCGCCAGTTCAAGGCATTTCTGACGGAGTTAGAAACGGAGCATGGTGATTTGCCTTATCACACAGAGGTGCGATGGCTAAGCCAGGGAAAGGTGCTTCAAAGATGTTTCGAGCTTCGTGAGGAGATTTGTCTGTTCTTGGACAGCAAAGGGAAAGACACAACACAACTCCGAGACGAAATGTTTCTGTGTGAAATGGCTTTTCTGTGTGACATTACGAGTCATCTGAATGCAATGAACTTGCAGCTGCAGGGTCGGGATCATGTCATCTCTGATATGTACAGTACAGTGAAGGCATTTAAAACCAAACTGACTCTGTGGGAGACGCAGATGCGGAAAGAAAATTTGAGCCACTTTCCCAGCTGCCAGACCATGAAAGAGAAGCTCTCTACCAGTGCGTTCCCGAGCGCACAGTTGGCTGATAAAATAGGTATGCTTGCCGCTGACTTTCGACGCCGATTTGCTGACTTTGAAGCACAAAAAAGCAGGTTGGAACTGCTCGGTAACCCATTTGCTGTTGACGTGGAAAGCTCACCACCAAACCTCCAAATGGAGTTGATTGACCTCCAATGCAATGATGCACTGAGGGCAAAATATGCGGCAGTGGGTGCTGCGGAGTTCGCCCGTTTCCTCCCCGACACAATGCCCCAGCTGCGCATCCAGGCTGCTCAAACGTTGTCTATGTTTGGCAGCACATACCTGTGTGAACAACTGTTTTCTTTGATGAACCTGAACAAAACATCACACAGAAGTCGACTTACTGCTGAACACCTCCACTCAATTCTGAGGATTTCCTCAGCTCAGAGCCTTACCCCGAACATTGATGAACTTGTGGAAAAGATGGGACACCACCAAGTATCACCCTCAACCTCAAACAAGTGAACATTACTGTGCAATCACATATTTAGAGTTTTTACTCAGTTCAAGTTTAAAAGTTAAAGTTTAATATTTGTTTTCACTGCATGTTACTTCTCCTTAAACAAAGTGTTGTTTTTGATTAATAGATTTTTGCACTTTATTTTATTGTATTTCAATCCAATTATATTTTAAAAATATTTCAGTTGAGTGGATGATAGAAAATTGCTATTATTGTTTTTTTCTTTGAAGTAAATTTAGCCCACTTTTGCTAAAATAGAAAATATAGGCTACTGATGGTGCCTTGAATACCGGTTTCTTTCATTTAATGTTCATGTTATGGGGATTTTTATATAAAGGAAATTTGTCTTTTGTGTCTGTTGAAAATTAAAGATTACTGACAGAGCCATAAGAAAATATTGCTTTATTTATCTGATCATATTGGAATATATTTGTTAGGTTTTCAGTAGGTTCAATTAGGTTCACTAGACTATATGCGTCATTTAAACATTTTTCAATGAACATTCGAACAGTCCGGCCCTCGGCTTGTAGCTAAATTTTTTATTTGGCCCTCCGTCCATTTGACTTTGACACCCCTGGTCTAGGTGAACCGGTTGAGCAAATGTTATTGTTTCAGAGGAAATTCAATTCCAACCCAACTGTTATCAAATGTTATATCTTTGACAAAGCCTCTAGGCTAAAACACTGCATTGCTGTTCTGCTGGCTACTACTATTTACATGTAGAAAAATAAGAATGATAAAAGAATGATGCTATACTCCTCTTATGTTGTGTTTTCTTGTAAACACAAAGTAATAAAACAAAGCATAACTGCCATCATTTATGCCCTTTTCCCCTAAAACAAACTTAAAATGCCCCCCATTCACCATTCTAGCTCCTCACTCACCCTCCAGCTCTTTGATTAGCAGTGGCTCCAGCTCCTTCAGGATCTCATAGAAAATATGTTTTGCTCTGATGCCACTTGCCCTCAAAGGTCCCATGTAGAGTTCCCTCATCTGGTCCTGTGTGGTGCGTTTGGCCATTACTGTACAGTGATAACTCTCTTGGCCAGGATTTTATCCAATATGGGCTTCACCAGGCACACTCTCTGGATAAGGTCCACAAAGTGCAGGTCTGAGGCAAAGATTGGTTGCAGGACAATTGGATTTAAACACAATGAAATTCACACATGTAATACACTAAAATCGAAATTAAAACCATGATAAATTGTGCTGAAGCTTGGATGCTACGAAAGATTATTAGAGCCATTTCAAGAGAAAAAAATAAACGGCAAACGGTGGTGGTACTTGTATTTTAGATTTTTCTTGCATGTTGGTACTATAAAAAAGTGCCAATATTTAGAGAATTAACTAGACATTTTATTTAGAGAATAAAGTCAACATTTTGAATATAAAGTCACACTTAGTATTTCAAGATTAAACTAGTGTATCTGGTTAACCGCATGTCTCTCTGGCTCCCTGTTGCTGTTCACGCCACCGTTGAAATGCATGCAGTTTGATGACCTGGTGAAACTATACTTGACAATTGGCTTCAGTAACAAGGAAATACTTTCTCTTTTAGCACATAATAACCAAATGATTATGATTATTAGAACCTGGAAAATGTTGTCCAACAGATTATTTTTTGGGGGTTGGTAGATCAGCTTTTTATGTTGCAGATAGATTGTAGTCAATGTAATTGTCTACATCATTTTCAATCCCCCACATATATTTTTTGTAAATATATTCACATACAGTACCGGTCAAAGTTTGGACAAAACTACTCATTACAGGGTTTTTCTTTAGTTTTACTATTTTCTACATTGTAGAATAACAGTGAAGACATTGAAACTATGAAATAACACATATGGAAACATATAGTAACCAAAAAGTGTAAAAACAAATTAAAATATATCTCTTATTGTTCAAAGTAGCCACCCTTTGCCTTGATAACAGCTTTGCACACTTTTGGCATTCTCTCAACCATCTTCATGAGGTACTGTAGTCACCTGGAATGCATATCAATTAACAGGTGTACCTTCAGTTGTGTTGTGACAAGATAGGGGTGGTATACAAAAGATAGCCCTATTTGGTAAAAGACGAAGTCTGTATTATGCAAGAACAGCACAAATAAACAAATAGAAACGACAGTCCATCAATACTTTAACCTCTCTGCGCTACGGATCCCTTTAGCGGGATCATTTTCCTAAACAACCGCTGAATTGCAGGGCGCAAAATATTACTACAAATATTTATAATCATGCAATCACAAGTGAAATATACCAAAACACAGCTTAGCTTGTTGTTAATCCACCTATCGTGTCAGATTTTGAAAATATGCTTTACAGCGAAAGCAATCCAAGCTTTTGTGAGTGTATCAATCAATGCTAGAACAGCTAGCCCCAAATTAGCATGGTCACAAAAGTCAGAAAAGCAATAACATTAATCGCTTACCTTTGATAATCTTCAGATGTTTGCACTCACGAGACTCCCAGTTACACAATAAATGTTCTTTTGTTCGATAATTATTACTTTTATAACAAAAAAACGCCATTTGGGGTGCGCGTTATGTTCAGAAAACTACAGCCTCGTTCCGTTCGACGAAAATTCCAAAAAGTATCCGTGATGTTCGTAGAAATATGTCAAATGTTTTTTATAATCAATCCTCAGGTTGTTTTTAACATACATAATCGATAATATTTCAACCGGACCGTAACCTATTCAATAAAAGAGAGAAAGAAAATGGAGAGCTACCCCTCTCCCGCGCAGGAACTAATCAAAGGACACCTGACTAGTTTTGAAAAATCTTGCTCATTTTTCAAAATAAAAGCCTGAAACTATGTCTAAAGCCTGGTCACAGCCTGAGGAAGCCATTGAAAAAGTAATATGGTTGATACCCCTTTAAATGGAAGAAAGACGGGAAATGAAACACAGATAAAAAAAATTAATAAAAAAATCACTTCCGGGTTAGATTTCCTCAGGTTTTCGCCTGCAAAATAAGTTTTGTTATACTCACAGACAATATTTTGACAGTTTTGGAAACTTTGGAGTCTTTTCTATCCTAATCTGTAAATTATATGCATATTCTACGATCTGGACCTGAGAAATACCTTGGGAACGTTATTTAAAAATAAAATAAAAATCTGACCCCTAGCGTATAGAAGTTTTAAGACATATAGGTCAGTCAATCCGGAAAATTTCAAGAACTTTGAAAGTTTCTTCAAGTGCAGTCGCAAAAACCATCCAGCACTATGATGAAACTGGCTCTCACGAGGACCGCCACAGGAACGGACGACCCAGAGTTACCTCTGCTGCACAGGATAAGTTAATTAGAGGTAACTGCACCTCAGATTTCAGCCCAAATAAATGCTTCACGGAGTTCAACAGACACATCTCAACAACAACTGTTCAGAGGAGACTGCGTGAATCAGGCCTTCGTGGTTGAATTGCTGCGAAGAAACCACTACTAAAGGACACCAATAAGAAGAAGAGACTTGCTTGGGCCATGAAACACGAGCAATGGACATTAGATCGGTGGAAATCTGTCCTTTGGTCTGATGAGTCCAAATCTGATGAATGTGTGATGTCTGCATGTGTGGTTCCCACTGTGAAGCATGGAGGAGGAGGTGTGATGGTGTGGGGGTGCTTTGCTGGTGACACTGTCAGTGATTTATTTAGGAGAGTGATGGAGTGCTGCATCAGATGACCTGGCCTCCACAATCACCCAACCTCAGCCCAAATTAGATGGTTTGGGATGAGTTGGACCGCAGAGTGAAAGAAAAGCAGCCAACAAGTGCTCAGCACATGTGGGAACTCCTTCAAGACTGTTGGAAAATCATTCAAGGTGAAGATGGTTGAGAGAATGCCAAGAGTGTGAAAAGCTTTCATCGAGGCAAAGAGTGGCTACTTTGATGAATTTGTTTCACACTTTTTTGTGTACTACATGATTCCATATGTGTTATTTCATAGTTTAGATGTCTTCACTATTATTCTACAGTGTAGCAAATGGTAAAAATGAAGAAAACAAACTTGAATTAGTAGGTGTGTCCAAACTTTTGACTGGTACTGTATATATTATCTTAATTTCCACAATTAACAAATACAATTCCTAATAATGTAGGCAGTTCATGCAAGGGATTGTTACCTCTAACCAGGATTGCCATTACAAAAATATTTTTGCAAGCAATTATTATTATAGCAAACAATTATTGTGATTCATCCTATATTGTCCCAAACATCTTTAGTCCCTTGCAACAGTTGTGGGATGTATACACACAAACAGACAAACAACTCATACACACTCAACCCCTTTCCCCCACAAACAACAGTTATTCCATCCCAGAGCCCAACTCAAGAAAGGGCTTGATTTTTGAATGCATATACAGTTGCAGCTGTTTGAGAAGGTATGCAACATTTAGCAAAAACAGGCATCTGATATCCTAGGTGACGGAGATCATACTCACCCCCTTCCCCTGAAACACAAACATGCTGGTCCCCGTTGTGACCATTTCCCCAAGCATCTCTGTGCAGTCAGACCTTTGATTATTTTGTGCCACCAGGGCCACAATAATATTCCCCCTCTCTGAATGTCAGAGTGTGACCCCCGCCCCATGGGTTACTGCAGCCAGCACTGCCACTGCCTGGGTGGGGGCACCCCACCGGAATCCCCACCGGTTAGGTGCACGGTCGTCAAGGTTCTCATTAGTAGATTTGAGAATGTCCTTGTATATTATGCTCTCCCACTTGTATTTGTATTTGTATTTATTATGGATTCCCATACTCTTCCTGGAGTCCAGCAAAATTAAGGCAGTTTATACAATTTTAAAACATTACAATACATTCACAGATTTCACAACACTCTGTGTGCCCTCAGGCCCCTACTCCACCACCACCACATATCTGCAGTACTAACTCCATGTGTATGTATAGTGCGTATGTTATCGTGTGTGTGTGTGTGTGTGTGTGTGTGTGTGTGTGTGTGTGTGTGTGTGTGTGTGTGTGTGTGTGTGTGTGTGTGTGTGTGTGTGTGTGTGTGTGTGTGTGTGTGTGTGTGTGTGTGTGTGTGTGTGTGTGTGTGTGTGTGTGTGTGTGTGTGTGTGTGTGTGTGTGTGTATGTATGCATGTGTCTGTGCCAATGGTTGTGTTGCTTCACAGTCCCTGCTGTTCCATAAGGTGTTTTTTATCTGTTTTTTAAATCTAACTTTACTGCTTGCGTCAGTTACTTGATGTTGAATAAAGTTCGATGTAGTCATGGCTCTATGTAGTACTGTGTGCCTCTCATAGTATGTTCTTGACTTGTGGACTGTGAAGAGACCTCTTGTGGCATTTCTAGTGGGATATGCATGGGTGTCTGAGCTGTGTGCCAGTAGTTTAGAAAGACAGCTTGGTGAATTGAACATGTCAATACCTCTCATAAATAAAAGTAGTGATGAAGTCAATCTCTCCTCCACTTTTAGCCAAGAGAGATTGACATGCATATTATTAATATTAGCTCTCTGTGTACATCGAAGGTCTAGCCATGCTGCCCTGTTCTGAGCCAATTGCAATTTTCCTATGTCCTTTTTTGTGGCACCTGACCACACGACTGAACAGTAGTCAAGGTGCGACAAAACTAGGGCCTGTAGGACCTGCCTTGCATATTATTTATTCTTCTTATTAATATTATTATTACTTGTTGTATTCGGCGCATGTGACAAATACAGTTTGATTTGATATGTTGATAGTGTTGTTAAGAAGGCAGAGCGTTGCTTTATTATAGACAGACTTCTCCCCATCTTAGCTACTACTGCATCAATATGTTTTGACCATGACAGTTTACAATCTATGGTTACTCCAAGCAGTTTAGTCATCTCAACTTGCTCAATTTCCACATTATTTATTACAATATTTATTTGAGGTTTAGTGAGTGTTTTGTTCCAAATACAATGCTTTTAGATTTTAGAAATATTTAGGGCTAACTTATTCCTTGCCACCTACTCTGAAACTGACTGCAGTGCTTTGTTGAGTGTTGCAGTTATTTCAGTTGCTGTAGTAGCTGACGTGTAAAGTGTTGAGTCATCCGCATACATAGACACACTGGCTTTACTCAAAGTCAGTGGCATGTCGTTAGTAAAAATGTTAAAACACATACGTTTTTCCAGCAGCAGACTATTATCGATAATGTCAGAAGCTGCACTGAAGTCTAACAAAACAGCCCCCACAATCATTGTATCATCAATTTCTCTCAGCCAATCATCGGTCATTTGTGTAAGTGCTGTGCTTGTTGAGTGTCCTTCCCTATAAGGATGCTGAAATTCTGTTATCAATTTGTTTACTGTGAAATAGCATTTTATCTGGTCAAACACCTTTTTTCCAGAAGTTTACTAAGGGTTGGTAACAGGCTGATTGGTCAGCTATTTGAGCCAGTAAAGGGGGCTTTACTATTCTTGGGTAGCGGAATGACTTTAGCTTCCCTCCAGGCCTGAGGGCACACGCTCTCTAGTAGGCTTAAATTGAATGTGGCAAATAGGAGTGGCAATATCGTCGGCTATTATACTGATAAAGGAATGTATATGTTTAAAGTAATGATTCAAGTATTCCACCCTGAAATCATATAATTGTGTGAAATGTATTAGAATTATAAGACTTTAATTCCATAATGTGTGTGTAAGACAAGTTAACCTCTCCCACCTCTTCAACAGCCAGTGAAACTGCTGGGCGCCAAATTCAAATACAGAAATACTCATTATAAAAATTCAGAAAACAAAACATATTTTACATAGGTTTAAAGATTAACTTCTTGTGAATCCAACCACGGTGTCAGATTAAAAAAATGCTTTATGTATGCGAAAGCATACCTTACAATTATTTGAGAACATAGCCCACTAGACAAATCATTACAAACAATAACCAGCCAAGTAGAACAGAGTCAGAGTCAGAAATAGAGATAAAATTAATCCCTTACCTTTGATGATCTTCATATGGTTGCACTCAGCAGACATTCATTTACTCAATAAATGTTCCTTTTGTTCGATAAAGTCTCTTTATATACAAAACCTCAGTTTTGTTCGCGCGTTTTCTCCAGTAATCCCAAAAAATCCAAAACTGTATCCGTAAAGTTCATAGAAACATGTCAAACGATGTTTATATTCAATCCTCAGGTTGTTTTTAGCCTAAATAATCGATAATATTTCAACCGGACAATAACGTCGTCAATTTAAAAAGGTAAACAATAATTGCTCTCTGTCGTGCACATGAAAAAGCTCTGCGACACTTTAGGGTCCAGTCATTCCGAATGCTCTTATTCCCTCATTTTTCAGAATACAAGCCTGAAACTATTTCTAAAGACTGTTGACATCTAGTGGAAGGCATATGAACTGCAATTTCAGTACTAAGTCAATGGATACTGTAATGGCATTGAATAGAAAACTACAAAACCAACAAAAAAACGACTTCCTGAATGGATTTTTCTCAGGTTTTCGCCTGCCAAATCAGTTCTGTTATACTCACAGACACTATTTTAACAGTTTTGGAAACTTTAGAGTGTTTTCTATCCAAATCTACCAGTTATATGCATATCATGTCTTCTGGGCCCGAGAAGCAGGCAGTTTAATTTGGGCATGCATTTCATCCAAAATTCCGAATGCTGCCCCCTACCCTAGTGAAGTTAAGACTAGATCATTGTGTTAATATTTCGCAACATGAGCTGGGTAGAGTTGAGACATTCAAGGCCAACTGAACTGTCGACATGTGATAACTCCGAAACAAAATAACAGGAAAGAGGACTCCCCAACTCAGGTAGGGGGAGTAACTGTTAGGAATGGCTAGGCTTGTAGAAGATAATGAGAGATTATGTGTTAGTATTGTGGAAAAATACAGCCCACCTAAAGAGAGGTGGAGTTTCTACTGGTGTGTGTGTGTGTGTGTGTGTGTGTGTGTGTGTGTGTGTGTGTGTGTGTGTGTGTGTGTGTGTGTGTGTGTGTGTGTGTGTGTGTGTGTGTGTGTGTGTGTGTGTGTGTGTGTGTGTGTGTGTGTGTGTGCGTGTGTGTGTGCGTGTGTGCGTGTGTGCGTGTGTGTGTGTGTGTGGGTGTGGGAATTATAAAATGGGAATTATAAAATGTTCTCATTTTTGACTTCAGAACGTTCTCTGAATAAAGTATTGATCTATTGCAGACTGAGAATTTGTCTAAATTCTTCTATTAACTCGAGCTTTACAACCTCGGGGGAATTGGTCAAAGCTTAAGTGATTGTTGAGTTGACATCATTGGGATTGAAAATTCTCTTGACATATACTCAGTAATTTTCCATCCAGATTGTCAGACCCCAGTGGCTTGTCATTGTTGATAGACAACAATAATTTTATCACCTTTTCCACACTGACTTTACGGAATTCAAAACTACAATTCTTGTCTTTCATAATTTGGTCCGATATACTTGGATGTGTAGTGTCAGAGTTTGTTGCAGTTATGTCATCCCTAGGTTTGCTTATCTTATCAATGAAAAGTTATTAACTTCACTAGGGTAGGGGGCAGCATTCTGATTTTTTGGATGAAAAGCGTGCCCAAATTAAACTTCTTGCTACTCAGCCATAAAAGCTAGAATATGTATCAGATTTTTTTTAAACTTTACGGAAAAAGCACACCATGCAATAAACTGAGTACAGCGCTCAGACACAAAACCAAGCCATACAGATATCCTCCATGTTTTGGAGTCAACAGAAGTCAGAAATAGCATTGTAAATATTCACTTACCTTTGATGATCTTCATCAGAATGCACTCCCAGGAATCCCAGTTCCACAATAAATGTTTGATTTGTTCGATAAAGTTCATAATTTATGTCCAAACACCTCCTTTTTGTTAGCGCGTTTATCCCAGTATTCCAAATTCATGACGCGCGGTCACTAGGAGCAGAAGAAAAGTCAAAAAGTTACGTTACAGTCCTTGGAAACATGTCAAACGAAGTATAGAATCAATCTTTAGGATGTTTTTAACATAAATCTTCAATAATGTTCCAACCGGAGAATTCCTTTGTCTTCAGAAATGCAATGGAACTCAAGCTAACTCTCACATAAACATAGACACTGTGTATTCGATAGGCCAAGAGTTGAAAAACTACAAACCTTAGATTTCCCACTTCCTGGTGCATTTTTCTCAGGTTTTCGCCTGCCATATGAGTTATGTTATACTCTGAGACATCATTCAAACAGTTTTAGAAACTTCAGAGTGTTTTCTATCACAATCTACTAATAATATGCATATATTAGCAACTGGGCCTGAGTAGCAGGCAGTGTACTCTGGGCACGCTTTTCATCCAAACGTGAAAATGCTGCCCCCTATCCCAAACAAGTTAAGGAGAAGTGGATCTAAAATTCCATGCATCACAGTTGTATCTTTTAGCAATGTTTATTATGAGTATTTCTGTAAATTGATGTGGCTCTCTTCAAAATCACCGGATGTTTTGGAACTACTGAACATAACGCGCCAATGTAAACTGAGATTGTAGGATATAATTATGAACTTTAACGAACAAAACATACATGTATTGTGTAACATGAAGTCGTATGAGTGTCATCTGACGAAGATCATCAAAGGTTAGTGATTAATTTGATCTCTATTTCTCCTCTCTTTGGCTGGAAAAATGGCTGTGTTTTTCTGTGACTTGGCTCTGACCTAACATAATCGTTTGGTGAGCCTTTTTGAAATCGGACACTGTGGCTGGATTTACAACAAGTGTATCTTTAAAATGGTGTAAAATACTTGTATGTTTGAGGATTTTTAATTATGGGATTTCTGTTGTTTTGAATTTGGCGCCCTGCAGTTTCACTGGCTGTTGACGCTAGCGTCCCACATACCCTAGTGAAGTTAAAGTAGTTTGCAATATCAGTGGGCTTTTTGATGAATGAGCCATCTGATTCAATGAATGAAGGAGCCGAGTTGTTTTTTTCCCCCACAATTTAATTGAAGGTGCCCCAAAGCTTTTTACTATAATTTGTATATAATTTATCTTTGTTTCATAGTGTAGTTTATTTTTATTTTGTTTAGTCACATGATTTCTTAATTTACAGTACATTTGACAATCAGTTGGGCTGACAGACTTAATTGCCATACCTTTTGCCTCATCCCTCTCAACCATACAATTTTTCAATTCCTCATCAATCCAAGGGGATTTAACAGTTTTTCCAGTCATTTTCTTAATGGGTGCGTGCTTATTAATAACTGGAATAAGTAGTTTCATAAATGCATCAAGTGCAGCGTCTGGTTGCTCCTCATTACACACCACAGACCAGCAAATATTACTTACATCATCAACATATGAAACACTACAAAACTTATTGTATGACCTCTTATACACTATATTAGACCCAGCCTTTAGAACGTTGGTTTTCCTAGATATGCCTACTATATTGTGAACACTACATCCTATGGATCTGGATACTGCTTTAAAGCAAACATCTGCAGCATTAGTAAAGATGTGATCAATACATGTTGATGACTTAATTCCTGTGCTGTTTGTAACTACCCTGGTAGGTTGACTGACAACCTGATCCAGGTTGCAGGCACTGGTTACAGTTTGAAGTTATCTCCTGAGTGGACAACTTGATGATAGCCATTCAATATTTAAATCACCCATAAAATGTACTTCTCTGTTGATATCACATACATTATCAAACATTTCACACATGTTATCCAGATACTGACTGTTAGCACTTGGTGGTCTATAGCAGCTTCCCACAATATTGGGCTTTAGGTGAGGCAGATGAACCTGTAACCATATTATTTCAACAGTATTTAACATTAGATCGTCTCTAAGCTTTACAGGAATGTGGTTCTGAATATGGACCGCAAAACCACCTCCGTTGGCATTTCTGTCTTTTCGGTAGATGTTATAACCATGTGTTGCTACCACTGTATCATCAAAGGTTTTATCTAAGTGAGTTTCAGAGATAGTCAGAATATGAATGTCATCTGTTACAAGCAAGTTATTGACTTCATGGACCTTGTTTCGTATGTTAATATGGGCTATTTTTAGCACTTTCCTGGATTGCTTGATTGTTTTTCATGTTTTACTGGGAAGCTTATCAGAGGAAGACTTACTCATGTTATTTACATTGGAGCTGATAGTGCAGGGTGAGCTGCATAAAGTGGTCTTCCTACAATTGCACACCGCCTCAGTGCTAACAGTGTAACTCTGGTTTACAGGCTCATGATTACTGCTTACAATAGCTGTAGGATAAACAGATGTATTCGGTGCAATTAGGGGTACATCAATTAAATGACATATATTGTATTTGCCAATGCCCTTAAGATCAAGTATATTTGATGCAGCATTATGATGACTCATTGTCACAATGGTAGGGATTAACCTTTTATGGCTGAAGGAGCAGCAGTGAGTAACCTGGAAAGAGGTGGCCATTTCAAACGGCCTCGTACTCAATTCTTGCTCGTACAATATGCATATTATTACTACTATTGGATAGAAAACACTCTCTAGTTTCTAAAACAGTTTGAAATATTTCTCTAAGTGAAACAGAACTCTTTTTACAGCCAATTTCCTATCCGGAAGTGAGATTTCCAAAATCGATGTCTCTCTTCAAGAGCTTGTCTATAAAAGGCCATGTCACTTAGGACTGTAGAAACACGTCATACGCCTTCCCCTGGGTGTCATGCGGAAGTGAGAGCAGAAAGGACTTGATTATCTCGTTCAGGGATTGAATACACCATCTTGGAGTGAAAGGACCAACGTTTTTTTTGGGGTCGAAGGCGCGAAGTCGGTCCTGGACTAGCCTCCTGGAAAACCGTCTTTATAGGTGAATATGATCTCCGGCTTCGATTTTATTTGATACATGTCACAATATCATCCTAAAGCATGTTTTTTCAATATAGTTTAATTATATTATTGAAATTTATTCGGGACTTTAGATGTGATGCGTTGGACGAATTGGTTCAAGATGGAGAGGTTAGCGCCGCACGGCCAGTGTGCTTGCTAATTCAAGAGGGAAATAGTTCGTTCTGGATCCAAACATAGATGTTTCTGAACAAAGGACCCCTTGGAGAACATTCTGATGGATGATCAACAAAGATAAGGACCCAATTTGGGATGCTATTTCATATATCTGTCGAACTGTGCTATCGCTACCGACTACTTGGAATCAATGCTCTTGTGTGTTAGCTATTTGCAGTAAGCTAATATAACGATATATTGTGTTTTCGCTGTAAAACACTTAAAAAATCAGAAATATTGGCTGTATTCACAAGATCTTTGTCTTTCATTTTGCTATACAACATATATTTTTCTGAAATGTTTTATGATGAGTAATTAGGTAGTTGAGGTTGGTGTCTGTAAATATTATGGCTGCTTTCGGTGCAATTTCTGATTGTAGCTGAAATGTAAACTATGATTTATACCTGAAAAATGCACATTTAAAAAAAAAAACATATGCTATACCATAAATATGTTATCAGACTGTCATCTTATGAAGTTTTTTCTTGGTTAGTGGCTATTTATTTCTTTATTTGGTCGAATTAGTGATAGCTACTGATGGAGTAAAAAACTGATGGAGTAAGAAAAGTGGTGTATTTTGTTGACGTGGTTAGCTAATAGATTTACATATTTTGTCTTCCCTGTAAAACATTTTAAAAATCGGACATGTTGGCTTGATTCACAAGATCTGTACCTTTCATATGCTGTATTGGACTTGTTAATGTGTGAAAGTTAAATATTTAAAAAAAAAAAGATTTTGAATTTCGCGCCCTGCACTTTGAGCTGGATGTTGTCACAGGTGTACCGATATCGGGCTTGCAGCCCTAACAGGTTTTAACTGAGCTGGTCTTGGATCATTAAATGCATGGACAGAGTCCAGGAGCCAAGATGATTTGGATGGACTTCCTCATTCCTGTAGAGTATATTCTGTTTCCAGAAGGTGTAAAATGTATCAATAAAAGTGACTCCAGCAGAGCATCAGTAGTCTTTTAGCCAGATGTGTAATGCCAGCAGTCTGCTGAATCTTTCACACCAGCGGCCCAACGATGGTACTGGACCTGAAATTGTTGGCCATTTTTTGGAGTCTTTTAATGCTAAAATCAGTTCTTTAAAATCTACTTTCAAATGTTCCGAGCTAGCCCTCCTGATGTTGTTTGACCCCACATGGACTACGACAGTGTCAGCTCCCGGCATCTGTGGTAGAACAGTCGGAAGCAGCCTTGTTAAATCCTGTACTCGTGCTCCTGAGTAGCACAGGGTTTTTGCCATGGGGACCGAGATGTTTCTCACCATAGAGCTGCCTATGATGACAGCTGGTGATGTGAATGGTCTGGTCTCTCAGGCAGCCTCAGGTTCTGGTGAGGCTGGGAGCTCCGAGGATCTGAACTTGAGGTAGAAGCCACCGGAGTGGGAGACAGAACCGAGGACGAAGACGGAGGTACCTCCGGATCCGATCTTGATTGGGAAGCCACCAAGGATGAAGGAGCCGGAACCTCTGGATCCAGGGCGACAAAGCTGTTTCTGGTCTATGTCAGTTCCGGGCTCAACATCTCCATGGAGACCCCCGTTGCCAGAGGACGCCTTCTTCGACTTCCATGGCGAGTGACATACCTCCATGGCTGGTTGGTTGGGTTGAGAACAGCTCCTTTCTCCAGGGAAGGGGGAGACCTCTTCGGGGATGGGACCCTGCCGAAAACCGTCCAGTCGGCTGTGGAGGGCCGACACGGCGGCGAAACTTCCACCAGACCAGAGAGGCGTCCGGCTACTGGAGTGGAAGAAAAAGACGTGGGTTCCCCAGCAGCGTATGCAGGTTTGCTACTTGCATGCTTAGAGTAGCTACTTCGCTCCTGTAGTCCTCCGCAAGCATTCAGTTGCTACATTGAAAGTCAACACGGTCCACATTGTCCCGGAACAAAGCAAAGTAAACACAGCTCCTGCAACTCTAGAAACGTTCAATAGCGGCCTCCATTTGAGACCGCCGAGCCAGCAAAGCTAGCTGTGCTTTAGCATCACTCCCCCAATACGGAATCTGTCAGGATCCCGGGCCAGATAGCAGCGCTCACAGCAATAGCCCAACAGAGCCGCAGGATTCAAAATAAAATAAAAGTATATAAAAACACTGTCGGCTTTTAAACCGAGGGCTTTAGTTCAGGTTTCGGCGTTCGACAGCGTTCAACAACAACAAACATATGTCGCGCTCTGATGACGTAGATTAGGGCTTTGGCTTGTTTTTAAAATTGTTAAATGTAGTGTTTATTTAAGTAGGAAAATCAGTTAAGAACAAATTCTTATTTACAATGACGGCCTACACCGGCCAAACCCTAATTAGGACAAAGCTGGGCCAACGCTAGGACAACGCTGGGTTGTGTTACAGCCCAAGATCGAACCACGGTCTGTGGTGACGCCTCTAGCACTGCGATGCAGTGCCTTAGGCCGCTGCGCCACTCAAGAGCCCCCTGGCAGGGTAGGACCAACCCGGCCAGACAGGCTCTGAATCTTGAGGGGTTGGTGCTTCTTTAGTACCTCTCTGACCGCATTCATCTTTCTGATTTGGCTGCTTACAGACTACTTACATTAGCCCCATTAAACAGATCACTCAGGTCACTCAGGTGGGTGTCTAGGGTATAGGTTTGGGGACAATTCCATCATGATAGGACAATAAATAAATAAACTATATTTATAATTCATTTAAAAATGTATATCCCATATCTGCACAAAATTGAAAGCTCTCTCACAACCCCTTCTCACAAACACACATTGGCTCTGGGATTTGCAACCCTTATCCTTTTTCACTCACACTTTTCCAAACACAAAAACACACACCCCACCTTCCATCACAACACATCCGTACATACCCACATACAGTGCCTTCTATGTCCTCTGTGTTTTATCTCTACCATGTTGATTGAATACTTTTGTGTTCCAGTTCCTTATATTTGAAGATGTATTATTTAGCTAATTATTTTTTATTCTAATGATGTCTTATTAATTTATGAAATACTATAAATGGAAAGTCTAATACTAATTATTTTCCAACATGGTATAGTGGTATAGTGTAGTTGTAATATATATTTTTTAACAATTGTTGTATTTTATAGCTTTTTATATGGTTAGTATTGAGTGTTCCATTATTTGACTGCTCTATGGGAACTTTGTAATATTTAAAGTAACCATCGAGTAGTCTTTGTGTCTCGGAACATTTGGTTATCAATATACAGTTTATCGACTACGAGAGCTACACGTTTCACTTTTAATCTATTCTCCTTAAAGATTGGGTATAGAACTTTGCGCAGTTCTTCAATTTCCTTCGGGAACTGATCATTCATGCCTATTTTAGTGTCTGCAAGTCCTTTACCCAGGCTTTTAAAAATGATTTTATCTTTAAAGAAAGCAAATTTGGCAACGATTGGGTGCTTATATCTCTGTACTCTCTGTCCAAAATGGTGTACACGTTTGAGTTGGATTTTGTTGACAGCTTCATGTGGGATCTGAAGCGCTGTAAGGAGGAACTCCCTCACTACACCCTCAGGAACTTCTCCTTCTTTCTCTTGGATACCAGTAAGTACCAGATTTACTCTCGTACATCTAGTCTCTAGGCCTTTCTCCGAAAGATGTTCTCCTTTTTAAGTTCAATAACGTCGGTTTCAATCCGTTTCAAAGTCCCTTTTAGGTTGTTTGTTTCTTTCTCCATTGTCGCAGGTTTTTCATCACTCATCTCGAGACTCGCCTTCAACTCCTTTATATCTTTATTGACTAATTCAAGTATGCCCAGTTTGTCATTTATCGATTTTAACAGATCGGTTTCCACCCTTGCCATTCCCAGTGGTGAAAAGCTTTAATCGTCTGTGTCCGTCGAGGAGTCGCGTTTTCTTTTGGAGATTGGTTCTCCTTGTTTTACTCTCCATCATGTTTGGGCGTTACTTGTTTTCATAATGTTTGTTGATACATTTCTCTAGCCTTATGATTTGTTTTGTGTTGTTATCCAGATGGAAGTTTTTTACCCACCAGTATGTGAAGTGTTAATATTTAGTCTAACTTACATATATTGAATATTATGTTTTGATTTTGAGGTGATCTGCACTGCTGTGTTCAGTCCACCATCTTCTTTCCTTGGAACATTTCAGGAGGAGGAACTGTGGTTACATACATAGGGTTGTATGTGTATGCAGATGTGTATGCAGCCAAATGGCCATCAATCTAATGATCTAATACATTTGTTCAAACAGGCATCACTGCGCACTCACGCTTATCAATCTAATGATCTAATAAATCGCACGCACACGCACGCACACACACACCAAGTGTGTCGAAATATTGCCTTTTGTATTCTCTAAATATTGCCACTTTCTTCTCCAGATATTTCCACTTATTTTTAAAGGAGTATTATGCAAAAAACAATCCTCCAAGTACCACCCATCACTGTTTATTTTTTTTATTGTCTTCACTTGTCCCTAATAGGCATCCATAGAATGCAGATGGGAATCCAAGCTGAATGAAAAATCATTTAGTTTAGGATCTTCTAATGTTTACAGGAATGTTACAGCACTTACTTTGTGAATTCTGAGTGGTTTTGTGTCTGTAGTCAGCTGGGGGAAAAACACACACGAAATTAAATTATTATTATAATCTTTGACTTTAACTGACTGTCTGTTGAGACACTGATCTTTTTGGCATAATATTTTTCTGACCTCTTCGTATTGTGTGATCCCAGACGATTTCTCCCTCCACATCACTGATTAGCTTCATACCGAAGTCAACATCTGCATCTTCTATGAACACCTCAAAGAAGTTTGGTGTAGTGTTGTCATATCTCAGCTTCATATTCTGTGGAGGCAGTAGGTGAGAGAGAGTTGTTTTTTTGGTAGTTTTTTTAGGATATTAAAATTGCTATTGCTTTTTGAATTAGATTGATATTCTGTGGGAGCTCAAACCATACAGGAGGTTTAACTTCAGCAGAGGGAGACGACGTTGTGAGGCTGAACCAATCCTTCATCCGAAGGGACTTCACTGGTTGTGGTTTTCTGATACTCCTGTATCCATAAGACTGCTCCTTTTTCTTCATTGCCTGAAGAAGAATAAGCCGAAATATTCATACATTACATTTAGTTGGATTTTGTAGTTTGAAACAGATTTCAATGAATTAATTATATAACATATTCTAAACTAAAGAATCTAAGGCAACCATGAGAATAACTGCTGGGAGATGATGACACAGCAACACCATATCGGACTCTTACCCCCAAGGTTTCCTAACACCACAGGTGTTCCGGTACTGCTAATATTTAGGTGCAGGAGCTCCACAATACTTTTGAGCTAATATTCTATATGAGGAACAGGATCTCAATAGTAGAACATTTGAGGTGCTGGTAGTCAACTCCGGTGAGCTCCTGCCCAGGTCAAGCACTGAATAGGAGCTTGGCTATGTCTAGACAATTATACACTGTATATTAAATGTCAATTTTATAAATCCACGGATATTACATTTACATTTACATTTAAGTCATTTAGCAGACGCTCTTATCCAGAGCGACTTACAAATTGGTGCATTCACCTTATGATATCCAGTGGAACAACCACTTTACAATAGTGCATCTAACTCTTTTAAGGGGGGGGGGTTAGAAGGATTACTTTATCCTATCCTAGGTATTCCTTAAAGAGGTGGGGTTTCAGGTGTCTCCGGAAGGTGGTGATTGACTCCGCTGACCTGGCGTCGTGAGGGAGTTTGTTCCACCATTGGGGTGCCAGAGCAGCGAACAGTTTTGACTGGGCTGAGCGGGAACTGTACTTCCTCAGAGGTAGGGAGGCGAGCAGGCCAGAGGTGGATGAACGCAGTGCCCTTGTTTGGGTGTAGGGCCTGATCAGAGCCTGAAGGTACGGAGGTGCCGTTCCCCTCACAGCTCCGTAGGCAAGCACCATGGTCTTGTAGCGGATGCGAGCTTCAACTGGAAGCCAGTGGAGAGAGCGGAGGAGCGGGGTGACGTGAGAGAACTTGGGAAAGTTGAACACCAGACGGGCTGCGGCGTTCTGGATGAGTTGTAGGGGTTTAATGGCACAGGCAGGGAGCCCAGCCAACAGCGAGTTGCAGTAATCCAGACGGGAGATGACAAGTGCCTGGATTAGGACCTGCGCCGCTTCCTGCGTGAGGCAGGGTCGTACTCTGCGAATGTTGTAGAGCATGAACCTACAGGAACGGGTCACCGCCTTGATGTTAGTTGAGAACGACAGGGTGTTGTCCAGGATCACGCCAAGGTTCTTAGCACTCTGGGAGGAGGACACAATGGAGTTGTCAACCGTGATGGCGAGATCATGGAACGGGCAGTCCTTCCCCGGGAGGAAGAGCAGCTCCGTCTTGCCGAGGTTCAGCTTGAGGTGGTGATCCGTCATCCACACTGATATGTCTGCCAGACATGCAGAGATGCGATTCACCACCTGGTTATCAGAGGGGTCTGCATTGATAACATTGAGAGATGATTTAACCACAGAGGTGAACAATAAGTGGAAATAACCTTTTCTACTGAAGAATCACAGGGGACCAGATATGCATGTAGCGTGAGGAATGCTGTCTTGGCCTGGTAGAGCAGCAAGTCACAGTGGGCTTTCAGCGGAAAGCCAGATCTCACGAGAGCTCCTTTTGCACAGAAGGTTGGATGGACGATCTTGACGTGGAAGCGGGTGACTTCATCCACTTGTTCTACGGACACACCACAGTCTTCTACATGTAGAACTCTCACTTTCTCTTTAAAGGAGGGATCATCGCCTGCAGAGATAAAAACAGGCACATTTGCATAAACATCAGGTTGACATCAACAACAAGGCTTTTTAAAAGTAGTTTGTATCAGTTATATTTTAATTATAAACATATACGCCCATACCAAAACAGGCAAAATGTGGCAGATGCACTTCTTCCAGTTTTCCTGCAACGATTGTGACATCCAATAGGGGACCTCCTTGCTTGTACCCCAAGCGTTTCATCATTGCCCTGTGAGGCTCCCAGGAGCTGAATTGATACTTCAGATTGACATGGTCTTTACATACCCAACGGAGCCCTGATACTCTGCACTCGTAGCGCCCAGGGGGAGACATGCTAGGGATGCCATGATAAGAAGACAGAATGGATTTAGTAAGTAAGTCATGTATTTAATTGTTTATCAGCAGTTGACAAACATCATAATGGTTACTTTACTTTGTTAAACTTTTCTGTAGATCCTCACATACTGTATTTCCTAAGTTTTTACAAGTAGTTCAACAAACGCTATGAAGTCAGACTTTCTTTAAATAATGGATAGGAGGTTTATTCCATCTAGTTACAGTTATCCTAAGACAGAATTGTTGGGTAACAAAACTTAAAGCTTTTATCATACGATATATGGCGAGGGACTAATCCAATCCAGGAGTGTACCTGAACATTGGGCCTTCTTCAGTGAAGACTGCAGGTTCAACCTGAACCCAATTGGTAGATTCCTGAATAAGGGAACATTGATCTCTGATTATCACAGATTATCAAACTGTATTTATGACATCATTCTTAAAACATCGTAGTGTGAAGGTTGTACTTTGCACTTTGAAGGGTTTCTTTGCCTTACTTGCCTTCACACTTTTTTAAACCTGCTTATTCTATACATTAATTTGCAATTTAATGAAGAATGGTTTCTGGTTAGAAAAAAAGTTGCTAAGTAAAACCCTATAGGGTTCTTTGGTTGGTCCCCATAAGGGAACCCTTTTTTGTCATAGGTAGAATCCTTTGCATAGAGTGTAGTGTTGCAGGGTTCTTCATAGAACCCACTGTAAATGGTTCTACCTAGAACCCTCTATGAACGGATCTACTAAGAACCCTTTTCATATATCATAAGGCTTTTCTTTGAGGGCCTAGAATACTGGTAGGAAACTCCTGGTTTACAGGCCACGTTAGGCCTGCAAGTCACATTATGCTCGCTTTCAAAGTGATGTGTAATTCCTATTGTAATCCAGCCAGAGTGAGGATATCCAACAATTATAATTTTTATCACTTGCAACCTGCGTTCAGAATGACTTCCAGGGTAGTGAAGATTGATAAATGAGACTAAATCTAAATCTAAACTTGAACAACCATCCCAGTAATGAGTGCAATAAATCCAACTACTAACAGATTGGATTAGTTTAGGAAAATGTACGTTATTAATCTTTGTGTAGCATAAGATTAATCAACCAATCAATGTACATGCAAAAACACAGATATTAAAACAAACAATTCTGAAAATCAACCTGCAATAGAACATACTGGGAAATATGATTATGATTGGCGTGGTTTTGAATGTTATACTCTACATAGAGTAAAAATGACAACCACACTCTGGTTATTAATATCAACACTGGAGTTATTTTACACCACTATGTCAGTTACATGTAAAATGATTATGGGAATACCAGATATATATATGCACAAATATTCCCATATAGGTTTGCTCACCTATCTCTTGTAACTTTTCAGATTACTCAAACTCCTGATGTTAAAGTTTAAACACTGAGTTAAAAACAAATGCTCAAGCACTATGTAAATTATAGAAATTACAATAAATATGCCTTAAAAAAATAAAAAAAATAACCTTTTCTTCCAAAAACAGTTCTTAGCATGTTAAAGGTTCCAGGTAGAACCCTCTGCCTTATAAAGAGTCCCTGTCTACCAAAAAGGGTTCTTCAGACGAAAAATGTTCTTGGTAGAACCTTATCCCTCTGCAAAGAACGCTTTTGTAATAAAACCTGAGGAAATCTAACCCGGAAGTGATTTTTTTATTAAATTTTTTTATCTGTGTTTCATTTCCCGTCTTTCTTCCATTTAAAGGGGTATCAACCATATTACTTTTTCAATGGCTTCCTCAGGCTGTGACCAGGCTTTAGACATAGTTTCAGGCTTTTATTTTGAAAAATGAGCAAGATTTTTCAAAACTAGTCAGGTGTCCTTTGATTTGTTCCTGCGCGGGAGAGGGGTAGCTCTCCATTTTCTTTCTCTCTTTTATTGAATAGGTTACGGTCCGGTTGAAATATTATCGATTATGTATGTTAAAAACAACCTGAGGATTGATTATAAAAAACATTTGACATATTTCTACGAACATCACGGATACTTTTTGGAATTTTCGTCGAACGGAACGAGGCTGTAGTTTTCTGAACATAACGCGCACCCCAAATGGCGTTTTTTTGTTATAAAAGTAATAATTATCGAACAAAAAGAACATTTATTGTGTAACTGGGAGTCTCGTGAGTGCAAACATCCGAAGATTATCAAAGGTAAGCGATTAATGTTATTGCTTTTCTGACTTTTGTGACCATGCTAATTTGGGGCTAGCTGTTCTAGCATTGATTGATACACTCACAAAAGCTTGGATTGCTTTCGCTGTAAAGCATATTTTCAAAATCTGACATGATAGGTGGATTAACAACAAGCTAAGCTGTGTTTTGGTATATTTCACTTGTGATTGCATGATTATAAATATTTGTAGTAATATTTTGCGCCCTGCAATTCAGCGGTTGTTTAGGAAAATGATCCCGCTAAAGGGATCCGTAGCGCAGAGAGGTTAAAGTATTGATGGACTGTCGTTTCTATTTGTTTATTTGTGCTGTTCTTGCATAATACAGACTTCGTCTTTTACCAAATAGGGCTATCTTTTGTATACCACCCCTATCTTGTCACAACACAACTGAAGGTACACCTGTTAATTGATATGCATTCCAGGTGACTACAGTACCTCATGAAGATGGTTGAGAGAATGCCAAAAGTGTGCAAAGCTGTTATCAAGGCAAAGGGTGGCTACTTTGAACAATAAGAGATATATTTTTATTTGTTTTTACACTTTTTGGTTACTATATGTTTCCATATGTGTTATTTCATAGTTTCAATGTCTTCACTGTTATTCTACAATGTAGAAAATAGTAAAACTAAAGAAAAACCCTGTAATGAGTAGTTTTGTCCAAACTTTGACCGGTACTGTATGTGAATATATTTACAAAAAATATATGTGGGGGATTGAAAATGATGTAGACAATTACATTGACTACAATCTATCTGCAACATAAAAAGCTGATCTACCAACCCCCAAAAAATAATCTGTTGGACAACATTTTCCAGGTTCTAATAATCATAATCATTTGGTTATTATGTGCTAAAAGAGAAAGTATTTCCTTGTTACTGAAGCCAATTGTCAAGTATAGTTTCACCAGGTCATCAAACTGCATGCATTTCAACGGTGGCGTGAACAGCAACAGGGAGCCAGAGAGACGTGCGGTTAACCAGATACACTAGTTTAATCTTGAAATACTAAGTGTGACTTTATATTCAAAATGTTGACTTTATTCTCTAAATAAAATGTCTAGTTAATTCTCTAAATATTGGCACTTTTTTATAGTACCAACATGCAAGAAAAATCTAAAATACAAGTACCACCACCGTTTGCCGTTTATTTTTTTCTCTTGAAATGGCTCTAATAATCTTTCGTAGCATCCAAGCTTCAGCACAATTTATCATGGTTTTAATTTCGATTTTAGTGTATTACATGTGTGAATTTCATTGTGTTTAAATCCAATTGTCCTGCAACCAATCTTTGCCTCAGACCTGCACTTTGTGGACCTTATCCAGAGAGTGTGCCTGGTGAAGCCCATATTGGATAAAATCCTGGCCAAGAGAGTTATCACTGTACAGTAATGGCCAAACGCACCACACAGGACCAGATGAGGGAACTCTACATGGGACCTTTGAGGGCAAGTGGCATCAGAGCAAAACATATTTTCTATGAGATCCTGAAGGAGCTGGAGCCACTGCTAATCAAAGAGCTGGAGGGTGAGTGAGGAGCTAGAATGGTGAATGGGGGGCATTTTAAGTTTGTTTTAGGGGAAAAGGGCATAAATGATGGCAGTTATGCTTTGTTTTATTACTTTGTGTTTACAAGAAAACACAACATAAGAGGAGTATAGCATCATTCTTTTATCATTCTTATTTTTCTACATGTAAATAGTAGTAGCCAGCAGAACAGCAATGCAGTGTTTTAGCCTAGAGGCTTTGTCAAAGATATAACATTTGATAACAGTTGGGTTGGAATTGAATTTCCTCTGAAACAATAACATTTGCTCAACCGGTTCACCTAGACGCTCTGGATTATTTACAGACAAGAAAATATATTAAGGAAATATATTATGAACATAGAAAAATATATAATATAACGATGATGCAAACAATTAAATTATTTCATTTGGGCTATTTTATAAATGACAAGTTAGTGAGGGTAAGGAATATCAGTGATGTAAATAAATATATTAAGATAAAACTTCGTAAAGCTTAATGTACCTGCCTAATGAAACATTTTACAGTGATGAATGATTTGTGACATCATTTTCACAACACGGGTATTAGAATATGTATTGGAATAAATACCTACCAACAGATGTGTCTTTTGTACTGATTTAAATGATTTTGTCATTGTGCTAAAATAAATATAAATTCTAGCCCATGTGGCTCAGTTGGTAGAGCATGGTGCTTGCAACAGCAAGCTCGTGGGTTCAATTCCTACAGGGGAACAGTACAAAAAAAGCATTAAGTACAAACAAGTTGTGCACTCACTGTAAGTCACTCTGGATAAGAGTGTCTGCTTAATGATTCAAATGTAAATATTTATATTTGCTAAAGTATTCGATGTTTTGAGTGATCGGCAAAAATTTCCAGCATCCAATACAGATAAAAACCTCAGTTACTTCTCAATAAGATATACACTACATGTATGTGGACACCTGCTCGTCAAACATCTCATTCCAAAATCATGGGCATTAATATGGAGTTGGACCCCCTTTGCTGCTATAACAGCCTCCACTCTTCTGGGAAGGCTTTCTACTAGAGGTTGGAACATTACTGCTGGGACTTGCTTCCATTCAGCCACAAGAGCATTAGTGAGGTCGGCTATGATGTTGGGCGATTAGGCCTGGCTTGCAGTCGGCGTCCCAAATTATCCCTAAGGTGTTCGATGGGGTTGAGGTCAGGGCTATGTGCAGGCCAGTCAAGTTCGTCCACACCGATCTCGACAAACCATTTCTGTAGAGACCTCGCTTTGCGCACAGGGGCATTGTCATACTGAACCAGGAAAGGGCCTTCCCCAAAACTCTTGCCACAGAGTTGGAAGCACAGAATCGTCAAGAATGTTATTGTATGCTGTAGCGTTAAGATGTCCTTTCAATGGAACTAAGGGAACTAGCCAGAGCCATGAAAAACAGCCCTAGACCATTATTCATCCTCCACGGAACTATACAGTTGGCACTATGCATTGGGGCAGGTAGCATTTTCCTGGCATCCGTCAAACCCAGATTCGTTCGACGGACTGCCAGATGGTTAGATGGAGAAGCGTTCACTCCAGAGAATGCGTTTCCACTGCTCCAGAGTCCAATGGCGGTGAGCTTTAAACCACTCCAGCCAACGCTTGGCATTGCACATGGTGATCTTTGGCTTGTGTGCTGTTGCTCGGCCATGGAAACCCATTTCATGAAGCTCCCGAAGAACAGTTCTTGTGCTGACTTTCCATTCTGTGAGCTTGTGTGGCCTACCACTTCGCGGCTGATCCGTTGTTGCTCCTATGTTTCCACTTCACAATAATAGCACTTACAGTTGACCGGGGCAGCGCTAGCACGACATAAATTTTACAAACTGATGGAGCCACGTTGAAAGTCACTGAGCTCTTCAATAAGGCCATTCTACCGCCAATGTTCCCTATGGAGATTGCACGGCAGTGTGCTCGATTTTATACAATCCAGCTATGGGTGTGGCTGAAATAACCAAATCCCCTAATTTGAAGGGGTGTCCACATAATTTTATACATACAGCGCATTCGGAAAGTATTCAGACGTCTACATTTTCTTACGTTACAGCCTTACACTAAAATGTATTAAATATTTCCCCCCCTCATCAATCTACACACAATAGCCCATAATGACAAAGAAAAAACAGGTTTATATACATTTTTACAAATGTATTGAAAAAAAAAACTGAGAACACATTTACATAACTATTCAGACCCTTTACTCAGTACTTTGTTGAAGCACCTTTGGCAGCGATTACAGCCTTGAGTCTTCTTGGGTGTGATGCTACAAGCTTGGCACACCTGCATTTGGGGAGTTTCTCACATTCTTTTCTGCAGATCCTCTCAAGCTCTGTCAGGTTGGATGTGGATCATTGCTACACTGGTATTTTCTAGTCTCTCCAGAGATGTTAAATCGGGTTCAAGTCTGGGCTCTGGCTGAGCCACTCACGGACATTCAGAGACTTGTCCCAAAGCCACTCCTGTGTTGTCTTGGCTGTGTGCTTAGGGTTGTTGTCCTGTTGGAAGGTGGACCTTCTCCCCAGTCTGAGGTCCTGAGCACTCTGGATCAGGTTTTCATCAAGGATCTCTCTGTACTTTGCACCGTTCATCTAGCATTGATGCTGACTAGTCTCCCAGTCCCTGCCGCTGAAAAACATCCCACAGCATGATGCTGTCACCACCATGCTTCACCGTAGGGATTGTGCCAGGTTTCCTCCAGACATGACGCTTGTCATTCAGGCCAAAGAGTTCAATCTTGGTTTCATCAGACCAGATAATCTTGTTTCTCATGGTCTGAGAGTGTTTAGGTGGCTTTTGGCAAACTCCAAGCTGGCTGTCATGTGCCTTTTACTGAGGAATGGCTTTCATCTGGCCACTGTACCATAAAGGCCCTATTGGTGGAGTGCTGCAGAGATGGTTGTCCTTCTGGAAGGTTCTCTCATATCCACCAGAGTTCTGTCAGAGTGACCATCGGGTTCTTGGTCACCTCCCTGACCAAGACCCTTCTCCCCCGATTGCTCTGTTTGGCCGGTGGCCATCTCTAGTAGGAGTCTTGGTGCTTCCAAACTTCTTCCATTTAAGAATAATGGAGGCCACTGTGTTCTTGGGGACCTTCAATATTGCAGAAATTCTTTGGTACCCTTCCCCAGATCTGTGCCTCGACACAATCCTGTCTCGGAGCTCTATGGACAATTCCTTCGACCTCATGGCTTGGTTTTTGCTCTGATATGCACTGTCAACTGTAGGACCTTATATAGACAGGTGTGTGCCTTTCCAAATCATGTCCATTCAATTGAATTTACCACAGGTGGACTCCAATCAAGTTGTAGAAACATCTCAAGAATAATCAATGGAAACAGGATGCACCTGAGCTCAATTTCGAGTCTCATAGCAAAGGGTCTTAATACTTAATGTAAATAAGTAAATTATATTATTTTTAATAAATGTGCAAAGATTTCTAAAAACCTGTTTTCGCTTTTTCATTATGGGGTATTGTGTGTAGATTGCTGAATATTTTTTTATTTGATCCATTTTAGAATAAGGCTGTAACGTAACAAAATGTGGAAAAAGTGAAGGGGTCTGAAAACTTTCCGAAGGCACTGTATACCAAACATAAGCATTGAACTGCTTTGTAATGCAGCTACACATGGAAGTTGTATATATTTTCTGTCTGTTTTGAATATCCTGTTTCAATATTAAATCCCAGACTGAGACTGACTTTATTGAGCCACAATATAATAGGTGTCCAAAGTCCAAAATTTTGCCAACATGTGGTACCTTGCGTAAACCACAACACATTTCCATGGTAACAAACCATTCGACAAATGCAGGTCAAAGGTCAGGTTTCCTTCTTACCCACATGACTTGGTTCAAAATATACAGGTTAGGATAAGAAAATTCTAATATCCCATAACTCTTTAAGCAGCTATTCAACAAGCCCCTGATTCCGACCCGAGTTAAACGTGCATAAATGGAACGTTATTCCCTTTTTCTCTAAAGAAATAACACCATCCTCCATGAACTGTAATTTATAAATGGATAAGAGCTATTGATAATAGCTAGTAATCCGTTTGGAGAAGGACTTGTAAATACACATAGAAATTGTTTTAGTTCATGTGAAACCAGCATTGGCGACACGCCATTCAAGGCATGCAGGGCAGAACCTGTATATATAAAAAAAACTATGTTTTTGTTTGTTTTTGCCTGTTTTGCGTATTATTTTGGCATTAATATGTGTCATATATCAGTTTGCAAACAATGTAAACATATATACAGTATATATTTTAAAGCCGCATACAAACATGATCTCTTTTTTGATTTCTTGAGTAAGGCAGCTTCAAAATGCAGGTGTTTCAGCCTAGCTCAGTGCTTTCTGTGTTGGTGGTAAAGCCAGCGGAAAATACGAAGTGTAGGTGTTGGTAATGTTCTCTAGTTGCGCCGTGATTGGCTCAGTGTTCTGTCACTCATGGGGACACTACATCACCGCAAAATCTACAGGTAGAGCTCAAATATTCAAGCCCCTTGGGTGCTGCCTTAGACTTACATTAGAAGTTCCCATCTAAGAAGGCTCAAGGACATTGACCACAGATAAATGGACATCAAATCATGTTATATCTACTGTAGTATGCAGTTGACATGGACTGATCATGTCAACATCATACAGTGGTTGCTCAACTAAAAGTTTTGAGATTATGCTGCGGGAGGTAATTTGTGGTTTAGTACGGTACCCTGCATCACTACTTCATCGATCCAGACCAGCACAAGGGGGAGTTAGAGCACTGACTATGCTTTTGGGTCCCAAGGCGCTACTGTGTCTCTAACTGACAATGAATGTGCACATAAACCAAATAATTGTGCACAACTTCAAAAATGAATTTCAATTAACTGAATAATGGGGATGAAGAAGGTGATTGAATTTAGAACAATAGTGTAAGAATTGCTATTCATCTGTCCTGCTCCCGCACACCCTGAAATATACACTTATTTTTTTGTTTCTACTCATCAGTATTACTTACTAAAACTGTTGTTACAGTAAGGTTTTTATTCTAAGAGAAATTACAATTTTCAATTATATTCCATGATTTCTTAAGATATATGTGTTGACTGAATATAAAAGCAAGTGGTGTCTGCTAAATAATCAAGTTGATGGTGCAGTCATATAGCCTCGGCACCTCCATAAAGCTGAGTGACTCAGTCATATAGCCTCGGCACCTCCATAAAGCTGAGTGACTCAGTCATATAACCTCGGCACCTCCATAAAGCTGAGTGACTCAGTCATATAGCCTCGGCACCTCCATAAAGCTGAGTGACTCAGTCATATAGCCTCGGCACCTCCATAAAGCTGAGTGACTCAGTCATATAGCCTCGGCACCTACATAAAGCTGAGTGACTCAGTCATATAGCCTCGGCACCTCCATAAAGCTGAGTGACTCAGTCATATAGCCTCGGCACCTCCATAAAGCTGAGTGACTCAGTCATATAGCCTCGGCACCTCCATAAAGCTGAGTGACTCAGTCATATAGCCTCGGCACCTCCATAAAGCTGAGTGACTCAGTCATATAGCCTCGGCACCTCCATAAAGCTGAGTGACTCAGTCATATAGCCTCGGCACCTCCATAAAGCTGAGTGACTCAGTCATATAGCCTCGGCACCTCCATAAAGCTGAGTGACTCAGTCATATAGCCTCGGCACCTCCATAAAGCTGAGTGACTCAGTCATATAGCCTCGGCACCTCCATAAAGCTGAGTGACTCAGTCATATAGCCTCGGCACCTCCATAAAGCTGAGTGACTCAGTCATATAGCCTCGGCACCTCCATAAAGCTGAGTGACTCAGTCATATAGCCTCGGCACCTACATAAAGCTGAGTGACTCAGTCATATAGCCTCGGCACCTCCATAAAGCTGAGTGACTCAGTCATATAGCCTCGGCACCTCCATAAAGCTGAGTGACTCAGTCATATAGCCTCGGCACCTCCATAAAGCTGAGTGACTCAGTCATATAGCCTCGGCGCCTCCATAAAGCTGAGTGACTCAGTCATATAGCCTCGGCGCCTCCATAAAGCTGAGTGACTCAGTCATATAGCCTCGGCACCTCCATAAAGCTGAGTGACTCACTCATTCATGGCTTTGGATCAAAATAAATAAGTAGCAACATTCTTTCTGATAGTCTTTAATAAAGAAATATTTTGGTTATCCTGACATGGACACCATGTATTATAATAGTCCATTATGGGCTATTAGCAGGACAATAGACTCTTGCCAACACCTCTCTGTATTTTGATACTTTGTGCAAGGCAAATGATCAGCATTAAAAACTTCCTGGATGGGGCCTCCCGAGTGGCGCAGCTGTCTAAGACACTGCAATGCAGTGCAAACTGCGTTGCTACAGATGCTAGTTCGATATCCGTGCCGGCCGCGACCGGGAAACCCATGAGGCGATGGTGGACTTTTGGTTTCTCTCCCTCTGAGAACAGAAATAAATTATTCTAAATAACAAGCTGGCTATATTTACAAATGAGTAATAATGTCTGACCCCATGTTCAAGAATGGCCTTTTTCTGGCTCACTTTAAGTTATTTGAAAACTAAATCATCTCCAAAAGGGGGGGGTGGGCATTGCTGCAGGGACCCCCACCCCGCCCGACTGGGTAGCACGGAGCAACACTTTTAGGGGCATTGCACTAATAATGGCGCTGACTAGGGAAATTTTCCCGCTGTTCTTATAGCCCTACTAGCATGACAATATACTCTTTACAGCCCGGCTACTGTACGTGTGAAAAAACAACAACTTGCAATGTATTTGTTCCTTAACTACTCTAAAGTGTTACATTTCTAACTCAAAACAGCAGTACAGTATTTCTTCAACATCTTTATGCTTTCGTCAATAAAATAACGAGAAAACGTGAGGAGGCGATTCCATGGAACATGGTTTATGAATTGACATGCAACTTTCCGTTCCTCCTGAAAGCCCTTACAGTCAAATTCCTTCTCTGCGTTGCTGCAGTTGCTACAGATGCTGATTCGATACCCGTGCCGGCCACGACTGGGAGACCCATGAGGTAATGCACAATTGGCCCAGCGTCGTCCGGGTTAAAGGGGGGTTTGGCCGGCTGGGATGTCCTTGTCCAAATCCAACAAATGGAGAAAACCTACACCAGTCGAGCAATTCATTTCAACAATAATATTCATTTTAATTTGACTTTACAAACAACAAGAGGGCTTAATTGGAGTCTATTTCTTTGGGGCCTAGACCTATATAAAATAAGTTAACTGGCTGAGGTAGGCTATGAGCTTTAACAGCCTTAACAGCCTAATAGAGGTAGGATTTTTTTTATTAGACCTACTTACAATTGCAACTGGTCAAAAATGTAGCATCCTACATAAAACAATTATTTAAATAAAAAAGGTGTCTGTGTCGGGATTAGCCTGCTCTTGTAACGACAGAACAAACAGAACACACTGTCATCTGGAGATATCCCTGGACAACTTCTCACAATAATATTAGAATTTACTAAATACAGTCAGATAGGCCACTAAGTTACTGACTCAATGAGAAAAGTTGCATTTCCCATCGGACACAATCTGGTGGATGTCAGGTTTGATGGATGGATGTTATTTTGATGTGCAGGCAGTCCTCGATTGACTTATGTGAAAGCCGGTTCCTGTCGTGAGTCTATATTGCACTCATAGAGGAAAAAGAGGACTCACAGGTGTAAGTCGATCCAAACATTGTTAGGAAATAAAATGCAAGTATTTTTATTGTGCTGTGTTCCTCTGAGCATGCCACCCAAAACGCACACAAGGACTTGGCAGTTTGGGGAAGGCCCTTTCCTGTTTCAGCGTGAAAATGCCCCCGTGCACAAAGCGAGGTCCATACAGAAATGGTTTGTCAAGATCGGTGTGGAAGAACTTGACTGGCCTGCACAGAGCCCTGACCTCAACCCCACCTAACACCTTTGGAATGAATTGGAACGCCAGCTGCGAGCCAGGCCTAATTACCCAACATCAGTGGCCAACAGTATTAATGATTTTGTGGCTGAATGGAAAAACAAGTCCCCACAGCAATGTTACAACATCTAGTAGAAAGCCTTCCCAGAAGACTGGAGGCTGTTATAGCAGCAATGTTACAACATTCAGTAGAAAGCCTTCCCAGAAGAGTGGAGGCTGTTATAGCAGCAATGTTCCAACATCTAGTAGAGCGCCTTCCCAGAAGAGTGGGGGCTGTTATAGCAGCAATGTTACAACATCTAGTAGAAAGCCTTCCCAGAAGAGTGGAGGCTGTTATAGCAGCAATGTTCCAACATCTAGTAGAGCGCCTTCCCAGAAGAGTGGAGGCTGTTATAGCAGCAATGTTCCAACATCTAGTAGAACGCCTTCCCAGAAGAGTGGAGGCTGTTATAGCAGCAATGTTACAACATCTAGTAGAAAGCCTTCCCAGAAGAGTGGAGGCTGTTATAGCAGCAATGTTACAACATCTAGTAGAAAGCCTTCCCAGAAGAGTGGAGGCTGTTATAGCAGCAATGTTACAACATCTAGTAGAAAGCCTTCCCAGAAGAGTGGAGGCTGTTATAGCAGCAATGTTACAACATCTAGTAGAACGCCTTCCCAGAAGAGTGGAGGCTGTTATAGCAGCAATGTTACAACATCTAGTAGAAAGCCTTCCCAGAAGAGTGGAGGCTGTTATAGCAGCAATGTTACAACATCTAGTAGAAAGCCTTCCCAGAAGAGTGGAGGCTGTTATAGCAGCAATGTTACAACATCTAGTAGAAAGCCTTCCCAGAAGAGTGGAGGCTGTTATAGCAGCAATGTTACAACATCTAGTAGAAAGCCTTCCCAGAAGAGTGGAGGCTGTTATAGCAGCAATGTTACAACATCTAGTAGAAAGCCTTCCCAGAAGAGTGGAGGCTGTTATGACAGATAAGGGGAGACCAACTCCATATTAATGCTCATGATTTTGGAATGAGATGTTCGACGAGCAGGTGTCCACATACTTTTTGGTCATGTAGTATAAATTGTTCCTGATGGTCGCTAGTATTAGTGTATCATATTAGACTAACGTTGAGCAATAATTTGGGACATGTAGCCTATTTGAATCATTATGAAACTCAGACCACACATAGCAGGCTAAACCTGGAGCCATACAAGCTAGAACCGCCACTGTGCCTGGCGCACGGTTCACAACGACCGGACCGTACAGTTCCATGATTAGTGAGAGTTAGGGTAGATTTAAAGGATTACTGTTCAACCCCTATTATACACTTCTTTCTACCTTCCAATATTTCATGGATTGAACTTGAATATGACAACTTTCAGGTTGAACTAAACCGCTGTATTTTTTATTCAGTAATATATTTTGTCCGTGAAGGCTCTCCAAACCTCTTATCTCTTAGGATTCATACATACTTTCCCAAAAATGTGCCTAAATAATCTACAAGATCAGAGTATTTCTTTGTTTACCATTTGGTGCTGAAACGGATGCTAAGACACATAGATGACATCCTTTCATTGATCCCTATTTTCGGGTCCCGTTCTCTCAATGCATTGTAGTCTGTCGACAAAGTTCTAATTAAGAGTACACCGTTCCTAAAGGGATGGATTAAGATAAATGTACTGAAAACCCTATTAACTGAGAACTCCATGAGAAAATCTGTTGGCCAGCAATGGTTGAATTACATTTATTCAGCACCTTCAAGGGAACCACACCTGCAAAGCCCATTACGCACCCACATAAGGTAAGTCTGATTACCAAATACTGAGAAATGCTTAATTAAGAAAGGCATCATTTCATAAGTAGGAATCGGACCCCAAGGGACCAGCTTCTACATTCTGAATGTCTGGGAGAGAATTTTAGCAGCACAGAAAGTTTGCCATCAAAGTGAAAAATAAACACAATCGTGGTGAATTTCAGCTAACTACTCATTGAACACATAGCTGCTTTACTGTCATTCTATTCATTTAGATGTTTTTAAAAATTTTACAGCCACTTTATGAATTTTCTGACCGCTAGTCACAATTATAATGCTAATCCTGTAGAATCCAGCAACGATGCTGGTCCCATGAATTTGTTTATTTTCTAACGCTTCCACATGGAGATAATACGTTGTCTTAACCTTCCCCTAATCAACCTAGCTACATGACAGGATGTTGCATTAATATGAAAGAGAGGAGTGGTTTGATAAAAGATTGGTAATGTTACAGGCTGACCCCATTGCAGACGTTGCATTGCATCAACCAATGGTTGCGTTTACCTCCCAGTCCGGCATCAGGTTGCTAAAAAAAAGTGATGTTTTAGACAGCTGCTCCACTCGGGAGGCCCTTCAAGTGATGTGGTTATTTTACATGTTTAACACTTATCGAGGCGTTGTGCGATCTGGCATGCGTCTGCAATGCAGTCAACCTGGAACATGGCCAATTACAACCACTACAACACTTTTTATTGTTGTCATATCTCCCAGGAATTTCAATAATTCAAATTATTTAGTTTGCAATGACAGCAACAAGTCAACAAATAAATAAACGATAAGGTATTAAAACAGGGTTCTTCAACTGGTGGCATGCAAAGCGTAATTTGGCCCACGGGTGATTTATTTGTTCTCCAATATTTTAGAGCAACAACGTTGTTGTTTTTTACCTGAACCAGGTTTTCCTTTAGGGTTTTGGCTGTGCTTAGCTCTATTCCGTTTTTTCCCCCCTTCTTTTAAACTCCCTACTCCTTGCCGATGACAAATATAAGCATGACATGATGCAGCCACCACCATGCTGGAAAATATGAAGAGTGGTACTAAGTGATGTTTTGTGTTGGATTTTCCCCAAACATAACACTTTGTATTCAGGACAAAAAGTACATTTCTTTGCCACATTTTTTACAGTTTTACTGTAGTGCCTTACTGCAAACAGGATGCATGTTTTGGAATATTATATTGTACAGGCTTCCTTCTTTTCACTCTGTCATTTATGTTAATGTTGTGGGGTAACTACAACGATGTTGATCCATCCTCAGTTGCCTCATATCACAGCCATTAAACTCTGTAACTGTTTTAAAGTCACCATTGGCCTCATGGTGAAATCCCTGAATGGTTTCCTTCCTCTTCAGCAACTGAGTTAGGAAGGACGACTGTATCAGTGTAGTGACTGGGTGCATTCAAAGTGTAATTAAAAACTTCACCATGCTTAACCCTCCTGTTGCGTTCGTTTTATGTTAATGAATTCTGTGTTCCAGGTGCAAAATGACCGCCCCATTATAGCTGATTATATTATAGCTTATCTTTTTATCAAACTTAAGTTCTTCTGAACGTTACATGTTTTGAACTTATTATTATTTTGACTATAACAAATACTCAGATGAAACATATTGTGCTATTTATCACAGATCAATCAATCAAATGTATTCATAAAGCACTTCTTACATCAGCTGATGTCACAAAGTGCTGTACAGAAACCCAGCCTAAAACCCAGCCTAAAACAGCAAGCAATGCAGATGTAGAGGCACGGTGGCTAGGAAAAACTCCCTAGAAAGGCCAGAACCTAGGAAGAAACCTAGAGAGGAACCAGGCTATGAGGGGTGGCCGAGTGGCCGAGTGGAGATTATAATAGAACATGGCCAAGATGTTCAAATGTTCATAGATGACCAGCAAGGTCAAATAATAATATTCACATTAGTTGTAGAGGGTGCAACAGGTCGGGGGAGAGAGAGAGAGAGAGAGAGAGAGAGAGAGAGAGAGAGAGAGAGAGAGAGAGAGAGAGAGAGAGAGAGAGGCTGAGACAGGATGGGTCGGGAGACACTGTGGCCCCGTCTGACGATACCCCCGGGACAGGGCTAAACAGGCAGGATATAACCTCAACCACTTTGACAAAGGACAGCCCCCACACAACTAGAGGGATATCTTAAACCACCAACTTACTATCCTGAGACAAGGCCGAGTATAGCCCATGGTGATCTCCCCCACGGCACAACCCAAGGGGGGGCGCCAACCCGGACAGGGCGATCACGTCAGTGACTCAACCCACTCAAGTGACGCACCTCTACTAGAGACGGCATGGAAGAGTACCAGTAAGCCAGTTACTCAGCTCCTGTAATAGGGTTTGATGCAGAGAATCCCAGTGGAGAGAGGGGAACAGGCCAGGCAGAGACAGCAAGTGTGGTTCGTTGCTCCAGAGCCTTTCCATTCACCTCACACTCCTGGGCCAGACAACACTCAATCATAGGACCTAATGAAGAGATGAGTCTTCAATAAAGACTTAAAGGTCAAGACCGAGTCTGTGTCTCTCACATGGATAAGCAGACCATTCCATAAAAATGGAGCTCTATAGGAGAAAGCCCTGCCTCCAGCTGTACGGCAGGACAAAATCGGAAAGATGGGTAGCAGCAAGCCCATGTAATACTTTGTAGGTTAGCAGTAAAACCTTGATATCAGCCCTAGCCTTTACAGGAAGCCAGTGTAGAGAGGCTAGCACTGGAGTAATATGATATTTTACTTTGGTTCTAGTCAAGATTCTAGCAGCCGTTAACGGGATCGATATGACGACAGCCAGTGAAAGTGCAGGGCGCCAAATTCAAACAACAGAAATCTCATAATTAAAATTCCTCAAACATACAAGTCTCTTATACCATTTTAAAGGTAATCTTGTTGTTAATCCCACCAAAGTGTCCGATTTCAAAAAGGCTTTACAACGAAAGCACCACAAACGATTATGGTAGGTCACCGCCAAATCACAGAAAAAACCCTGCCATTTTTCCAGCCAAAGACAGGAGTCACAAAAAGCACAAATAGAGATACAATTAATCACTAACCTTTGATGATCTTCATCAGATGACACTCATAGGACTTCATGTTACACAATACATGTATGTTTTGTTCGGTAAAGTTCATATTTATATAAAAAAATCTCAGTATACATTGGCGCGTTATGTTCAGTAGTTCCAAAAACATCCGGTGATTTTGCAGAGAGCCACATCAATTTCCAGAAATACTCATAATAAACGTTGATCAAAGATACAAGGGTTATAGATGGAATTTTAGATCCACTTCTCCTTAATGCAACCGCTGTGTCAGATTTCAAAAAAGCTTTACTGAAAAAGCAAACCATGCAATAATCTAAGGTCGGAGCTCAGAGCCCAATCAAGACAATAAGAAGCTAGTGGTTAGAGCATTGGGCTAGTAACCGAAAGGTTGCAAGTTCAAATCCCCGAGCTGACAAGGTACAAATCTGTCGTTCTGCCCCTGAACCAGGCAATTAACCCACTGTTCCTAGGCCGTCATTGAAAATAAGAATTTGTTCTTAACTGACTTCCCTAGTTAAATAAAGGTAAAATAAAAAAATATATAACCACAGGTGTACAGAAGTTAAATAAAATTCCCGTTAATTAAATAAAATTCCCGAAAATTATCCAAATGTATTTTGTGCGTTCAGATGCCCTGTGTGGACAAAGTCATGGAACCTTATGACAATCAGATTAAATGAACTACATTTTTCAGAGAGAAAACTAAATTGGTCCAAATCGACCGGAACACAGCAGGAGTGTTCCGGCAGTACTTAATGTCAAAGTGGAATTATGTTTGTAGAAATGTTTACAATTTAATAAAACATTAAAAGCTCAAATGTCTTGAGTCAATAAGTATTCAACTTGTTATGGGAAGTCTAAATAGGTTTTGGAGTACACATTTGCTTAACAAGTCACATAATAATTTGCATGGACTTACTATGTGCAATAATAGTGTTTAACATGATTATTGAATGACTACCTCATATCTGTACCCTACACACACAATTATCTGTAAGGTCCCTCAGTCGAGCAGTGAATTTAAAACACAGATTCAACCACAAAGACCAAGGACATGCTGATCTCTGGTGGCCAAACCAGAGTCGTACACCCAACATCTCCGTGACCAAAGGATCTCGATGATCAAGGACAGCTCAATTGTAAGTATAATATGAGCGTAATTCCTTTGTCTCTCTTCCTCCCCCCTTCCTCTCTCTGAATTCGCCATCGTGTTATAACCAAACTGTCATGTTTTGTTAGTCTTCTAGAGAATGAATTTACTGTATAATGTTAGTATGCTTTGTGTGTTCTGTACCTGTTTAATTAGTGAGTAAATAAATAATTGAGCCAATTTGTGTATCGCTGATTCATAAATAAAGTAGGGTTCGTGCAGACTACAAGAAATAACTATGTTCAAGACGAGACTGACCGAGGTAATTATCCATTAATAAGTGACTGTTATCTGTGATATGAAAATATCTCAGGAGAATTCAATTCGGGAGATAGTAACTCTTTAAACAACATTTTCCCGTGATGGTCCCGACTTCCTAGTTAATAAATGTTTACATGATTAGTTTAATCACGTTATAATTAACCATAGAGTTACATTAGAAGTGCCCTTCCAAGAAGGCTCAAGGTAATTTGCCACAGATAAAATGACGTCAACTCACATTATATGTACAGTAGCTTTGATTGGACTGATAATGTCAGCATCTTACTTTCAAAATGTCACGGATCCCTCCGGAACTGTGTCATTACACACACCTGGTCCCCATTCCCACTGATTGTAATTGTATAAATGTGCCCTTTGGTTCACCATTTGACTGTTGATTATTGTTCCCATGTCCGTTGGTCGTGTGAATACCTATGAGTTGTCTCAGCCTGTGCTGCATGTTCTGTTCATTTTGTATTACGGGTCTCGTCCCGTGATCTATTCCTCCGCCTGTCTCCAAATCGTTTATACCAGTGTGAAACAAAATCTTAGCTAGCAGTCATCATCATGAATCAAGTCGACAATCTACTGGCAAATCCTTTTTAATCCTTGTCAATGGAGATAAATATTGAAGATAAATTATGTATAAAACATATCAGTGCTCAACGGCTATTGGACATGAACATTACACACAACAAGTTGGAAATCGCAAATTCAGCCATGAGTGGTTTGTGCCTCACGCTAATAATTTGGTCTATTTGCCCCTCTTAATTTCACATACTGTTCTTACTTGATGGTGCACATGCAGCCTATAACCTGTTTTAGAGAAATGTTTATATGCTCATACTCCCACTTTATTTATCCTAAGACTCTAACTTGGTGTACAGGGAGAACACTGTAAGAACGCCCCATGTTCTGAACTCGGTCGCTGTACATTTCAAAAGTGCTAAACAAATAGTTATATTGACTACGTCTGTCCTAGCTCGCTCATTAATGTCGTAATCGAAATTATGGATTGCCTCTTATCCGCTTGTCGTCCCCTTATGCCACAGTTTGTACATCTCAAGTGTCATTAGAAACCACATTTGTTTAAGCAAGTCAGCAATATCAGCTATGTTTTTTTAGAATGCAGTAAATTAGGCTGAATGAAGTGTTTCGCTGCCAGACAAGGCTCCGCTGATAGCCAGGTGTAGCAGTGGTAAGGTGTTGAGACTGCTGTTGGGACTCTGCTGTTGGGACAGCTTTATGTAGGCCTTAACAGTTTGTGGGCACCGTTTGTCCCCGTTATAGTGCAATTAATATATTGTTAAGTGTTGTGTTGTGTAGTGGCTTTGCTGGCATGCATCCCACTTTCATTTATTTTTGCCCCACCAAGATTTACATGCTGGAATCGCCACTGGCTGGGATACACAGTAGCAGATATCTGTCATTACATCTAAACCAGGCCCCTGTAACTGACTGAAAATGGCCACATCAATACACCAAGGTGAGGGTTATACTGATACCCTTCGTTTACTATAGTGTGTTTAGCAGTAGGGACTCTAGGTATTTCAACGTAGGTAAAAACTACATGTGCTATCAAAAGTGTGTGCTTTTATAACAGGTTATTAATAACAGTCAATAACATGCTATTAATTATATTACAGCGAGTAAGGGACTGCGTGATACGAATACATCTTCCTTTTTATTTAGAGAAGATGAACACGAAAAGAAACACTTTTACAAACTAACAAAAAAAACAACAAACGCCCGTGAAGCTACAAAACGAAAGTGCAGACACAAGCTACTAACGTTTAGACATAGACAATTACCCACAACCTGTCTAATGCCTATGGCTGCCTTAAATATGGCTCCCAATCAGAGACAACGATAGACAGCTGTCTCTGATTGAGAACCACTCAGGCATCCATAGACATACCTAGACACCTACACTGAACACAACCCCATAAACTCTACCAAAACCCCCTAGACACTACAAACACCCTCGACTAGACAAAAACACACAAACATCCCCCATGTCACACCCTGACCTAACTAAAATAATAAAGAAAACAAAGATAACTAAGGCCAGGGCGTGACAGGGACTTTCAGAGACAAATACAAACAGTCATTTCCACAAAGATGATAGCCTTCCCAGAAATATCTAAAGCTATGTGAAGATAAAGTTAATCAAATATTCATTTATTAAACAAAATATTGGGATAACAGATTATTTGTTAATTATTACATGGATGAATTCCTTCTTATAGGTTATTTGGTTGTTTACTGGATAGATACTGTACATACATTGTCTGGCGATTTCATTCCTTAACATCTATTGTGACTTTAGATCATCTGTGGGAATGTTTGGATTGCAACCGTTTTGTTGAGGAGAGGATTAAATATTATTATTCTGAAAATATGTATTATTCTACACTCACGGCTCTTAGCTGTTGTTTCTATTATTTAAAAATGTTTTAGACAGCTGAAACTACATTTAGTGCTCTAAATTGCCCACAGAGCTCTGAGAACTGGATTGCTCTAGATGCCTCAGTGTCTACGGAACATAAGAACCCAATCTACAGGTAAAAACCTTGGACGTTCTCCCCTTTCTCGACCATAAACTGTACAAACATATCACGGTCCCAGCTTTGATGCACCTGTACTGACCTCGCCTTCTGGTTCACCCCAATACCATCCAGAAGGCGACTTCAGTACAGGTTCATCAAAGCTGGGACAGAAAGACTGAGAAACAGCTTCTATCTCAAGGCCATCAGACTCCACCCAGTACCCTGCCCTAAACTTAGTCACTGTCAAAAGCTGGCTACCACCCGGTTACTTATCCCTGCACATTAGAGGCTGCTGCCCTATGTTAATAGACGTGGAACACTGGTCACTTTAATACTGTTTACATACTGTTTTACTCATTTCATATGTAGATACTGTATTCTATTCAAGGCCGTCCTATTCCATAATTGCTGAACATATACTATTCTATCCACATACTGTCCATAATGTCTATACATCCCATCACACTGTAATGTTGGAGCTAGGAACACAAGCATTTCGCTAAACCCCGAAAACATCTTCTAAATATGTGTATGCGACCAAAGAAACTTGATTTGATAAAGGTTTCAACTGAATCATTTCCTGATCTCTCTTTTGACGTACGTATCAAGACTTTTTCAAGGACAACTTTTTTCCATCTTCGTAACATTGCAAAAATCTGAAAATTTCTGTCCAAATATTATGCAGAAAAGTTAATCCATGCTTTTGTCACTTCTACTGTAGATTAGACTACTGCAATGCTCTACTTTCCCGGCTACCCAGGTATAGCAGTAAATAAACTTCAGTTAGTGCTAAACACGGCTGATAGAATCTTGACTAGAACAAAAAAAATGTGATCATATTACTCCAGTGCTAGTCTTTACACTGGCTTCCTGTCAAGGCTAGGCCTGATTTCAAGGTTTTACTGCTAACATGCAAAGCATTAAATTGGCTTGCTCCTACCTATCGCTCCGATTTGGTCCTGTCGTACATACCTACACGTACGCTACGGTCACAAGACGCAGGCCTCCTTATTGTCCCTAGAATTTCTAAGCAAATAGCTGGAGGAAGGGCTTTCTCCTATAGAGCTCAATTTTTATGGAATGTCTGCCTACCCATGTGAGAGATGCAGACTCGGTCTTGACCTTTAAGTCTATAGTGAATACTCATCTCTTCAGTAGGTCCTATGATTGAGTGTAGTCTGGTCCAGAGGTCTGAAGGTGAACGGAAAGGCACTGGAGCAATGAACCACCCTTGCTGTCTCTGCCTGGCCAGTTCCCCTCTCTCCACAGGGTTAGAGGCAGAGAATCCCGGTCTCGGGGGCTAAGTCACTGGCTTACTGGTGCTCGTCCATCCCATACCTAGGAGGGGTGCGTCACTTGAGTGGGTTGAGTCACTGACGAGATCTTCCTGTCTGGGTTTGGCGCCTCCCTTGGGTTCGTGCCGTGGGGGAGATCTTCGTGGGGGAGATCTTTGTGGGCTATGCTCAGCATTGTCTCAGGGTAGTAAGTTGGTGGTTTGAAGATATCCCTCTATTGGTGTGGGGGCTGTGCTTTGGCAAAGTGGGTGGGGTTATATCCTGCCTGGTTGGCCCTGTCCAGGGGTATCGTCGGACAAGGTCACAGTGTCTCCCGACCCCTCCTGTCTCAGCCTTTAGTATTTATAATGCAATAGTTTGTGTCGGGGGGCTAGGGTCAGTCTGTTATGTCTGGAGTATTTCTGCTGTCTTATCTGGTGTCCTATGTGAATTTAATTATGCTCCCTCTAATTCTCTCTCTCTCCCCTCCTGGAGGACCTGAGCCCTGGGACCTTGCCTCAGGACTACCTGGCCTGATGACTACTTGCTGTCCCCAGTCCACCTAGTCGTGCTGCTGCTCTAGTTTCAACTGTTCTGCCTGCGGCTATGGAACCCTGACCTGTTCACCGGACGTGCTACCTTGTTCCCGGACAGGCTGTTTTCAACTCTCTCTCTCTACCGCACCTGCTGTCTCTAACTCTGAATGCTCGGCTATGAAAAGCCAACTGACATTTTTACCCTCTACAACCACTGTGATTATTATTATTATTTGACACTGCTGGTCATCAATGAACATTTTAACATCTTGGCCATGTACTGTTATAATCTCCACCCGACACAGCCAGAAGAGGACTGGCCACTCCTCAGACCCTCCTCGGAGTTTCTTTAACCTTTATTTAACTAAGCATGTCAGTTAAGAACAAATTCTTATTTACAATGACGACCTACACCGGCCAAACCCGGACGATGCTGGGCCTCTAGCACTGACTTGCAGTGCCTTAGACCGCTGCACCTGTAATGAGTACGAAGGTGGACAGAGAGCTGGGTTCAAGCGCAGGGTGCAGCAGGTGTTTAGTGTAAAGGATCACAGGAGGAGGCAGGTAACCGGGTCCAGCAGAAGGTCATGCACAGGGGGTCCAAAAAGGCAACAGTACAGGCAGGGAAAAGGCTAGTAACTTCGTCCGGGAGATCAGGCAATAGGTTGATAACAGGAAATCCGATAGGCTAAGGTACAGGCAGGGAATAGGCAAAAGGGGTCGTTAGTGAGGCAGGCAAAAACGATCATACACAGGAAGAGTAAAGTACAGGAAATCCAGCGCTCCGAATAGAGGTATATCACAAAACAAACAATACCTCACAAAGATGGGGTGCAAAGAACTGAACTAAATAGTGTGTGATAATGACATACAGGTGTATGAATTGGTGATCAGAATTCATGTGATGGGATCTGAAGAGTGAGCTGTGTTCAGGGGATCTATGTGTTTGAGAGTGTGAGTTGGAAGCAGATGTTACAGCACCACTCGGAAGCCATGGTTGCTTCTATTTCAAGTATTTATTCAACCAGGATTATCCTCTCTCCGCAGCACACAAAACGTTAAAACAAATCCGATCAGACACACATAAAACAATATTAAGAATAAAACGGAATTGAAAGTATACAGTGTACATTATAATTCTCAGGACATCCTGTCCTTCTGATGGTGACCATTCTGAAGACCCTTCCGTACGGTCTGAAGTCCTATCGAAAATGTATGAAATCCAAAACAAGATAGCAATGTATCCAGAATAAACTAAGAATTATCAGAAATGTAAATAACCTTGTGTCAGAAGAAACTGTAGGCTCCATTTCAGTCTTCAGCTATAGTTTTATAGTCTCTCTTTCTCATTCTCTCTCTTTCTTTCTCTCCTTCTCTCTGTCTCTCTGTTAAATCTGTTGTCTCAACAGGAAATAGTCCTGAGATATGTCAATCTACCAAATCTATTTAAAGTGTTTATAGAAGATGCAGATTTTTACTTCAGGATGGAACTAATCCCTAAACTGAAAGGGGTAAATCACACGGGCCCATACAATATGGAAAGGTTAGAATAATATTATCCAGTGATTTGTATACAGTACATGTCCTCAGATATAATTTCAATGTGTGTTTAAGGTCATACAAGTCATATGTAAAAGGAATAGTAATTTATTTGTTTATTAAGTAATTTTAAGTAAGTAAAATAAGTAATTTTTTTACTTATTTTGTACATAATGTTGCCGCTACCATCTCTTATGACCGAAAATATCTTCTGGACATCAGGACTGCGATTACTCACCACGGACTGGAAGAATCCTGTCCAGTTTCCTAGCAAACATGCAATCTATGGACAATAAAATGATGACTGACGTGGAAGATTAAACTACCAACAGGACATTCAAAACTGTAATATCTTCTGCTTCACAGAGTCGTGGCTGAACGACGACACTATCAGCATACAGCTTGCTGGTTATACGCTGCACCGGCAGGATAGAACAGTGGCGTCTGGTAAGACAAGGGGCGGCGGACTATGTATTTTTGTAAATAACAGCTGGTGCACGATATCTAAGGACGTCTCGAGCTATTGCTCACCTGAGGTGGAGTATCTTATGATAAGCTGTAGACCACACTATCTACCTAGAGAGTTTTCATCTGTATTTTTGTAGCTGTTTTACATACCACCACAGTCAGAGGCTGGCATTAAGACAGCATTGAAAGAGCTGTATTCCGCCATAAATCAAATCAAATCAAATCAAATTGTATTAGTCACATGCGCCGAATACAACAGGTGTAGATCTTACAGTGAAAAGCTTACTTACGAGCCCCTAACCAACAATGCCGTTTCAAAAAAAATATGGATAAGAATAAGAGATAAAAGTAACAAGTAATTGAAGAGCAGCAGTAAAGTAACAATAGTGAGACAATATACAGGGGGTACCGGTACAGAGTCAATGTGCGGGGGCAGCGGTTAGTTGAGGTAGTATGTACATGTAGGTAGAGTTAATTAAAGTGACTATGCATAGATGACAACAGAGAGTAGCAGTGGTGTAAAGAGGGGGAGAAGGGGTGGGGGGGCAATGCAAATAGTCTGGATAGACAATTGACTAGATGTTCAGGAGTCTTATGGCTTGGGGGTAGAAGCTGTTTAGAAGCCTCTTGGACATAGACTTAGCGCTCCGGTACCGCTTGCCATGCGGTAGCAGAGAGAACAGTCTATAACTGGGGTGGCTGGGGTCTTTGACTATTTTTAGGGCCTTCTTCTGATACCGCCTGGTGTAGAGGTCCTGGATGGCAGGCAGCTTAGCCCCAGTGATGTACTGGGTCATACGCATTACCCTCTGTAGTGCCTTGCGGTCGGAGGCTGAGCAATTGCCGTACCAGGCAGTGATGCAACCAGTCAGGATGCTCTCGATGTTGCAGCTGTAGAACCTTTTGAGGATCTCAGGACCCATGCCAAATCTTTTTAGTTTCCTGAGGGCTAGGCTTTGTCGTGCCCTCTTCACGACTGTCTTGGTGTGTTTGGACCATTCTAGTTTGTTGTTGATGTGGACACCAAGGAACTTGAAGCTCTCATCCTGCTCCACTGCAGCCTCGTCGATGAGAATGGGGGTGTGCTCGGTCCTCTTGTGAGCGACGTTCAGAATCAAAACGCCAAACGTATGGTCGCAAACAGAGTTCAATACATGATAGCCAATACAGTGTCACCTGTAAAGCATGTGGCAAACAAAAACACTTTGCCTGAGTTTGTAAACAAGCACAACACAACCTAAACTCAATCTATTAGAGGAAGATAATGAGCCAGATGACCGAACAACAGATGCAATGTGTTACATCTCACAGGTTAATTCTGTGGAAGACAAGGCAAAACATTTTTTCATTAACCTTAAGCTAGCTCCACTCAGTGATGAGCTATAGACATATGACCCCAGCCATACAATTAAATGTCAACTAAACACAGGATCAACAGTGAATGTCATAAGCTAGCTACACACAGCGAGTCATGGAAGACAGCAATCCAGTTCTCCTACCAAGCAAAGCTACACTCAAGCTAAATGACGGCACACTGATAAAGCCAACAGGTCATGGAGACATCCCAGCTTCCTCTGCTGACAAGTGTGAAAGACTCAGCCTAATACATGTGAACCACAGCCACGTGTTACATCACGTCAACACCCCAAGCACCACATCCACTGTGGTCATCATGACAACTGAGGAGATCATCTCTAAGTACAAGGACATGTTGGATGGGCTTGGCTGCCTTCCTGGAGAGCTACAGCTGGCAGTAGACAATGCAGCCCGGCCTGTGTAGCAGCTACCAAGACGGATACCTATTCCACTGAAGGAAAGGATCACAAAGGCCATACATTCAGTGGACAATGCAGACATCATCACGAAAGTCAAAGTGGCCAACACCGTGGATTAGCAACGTGGTTGTCATGCATGGACCCCAGTGCACTCAACGAAGCCTTACTGAGATCTCACTTCCAGATGCCCACAATAGAAGAGATTCTACCAGAGATATCCAATGCAAAGGTATTCTCAGTACTCATTGGCAAAGATGGATATTGGCAAGTCAAAGCTGATGAAGTGAGCAGCTATCTAACAACTTTCTAGACAGCTGTAGGTAGGTATACAGTTGAAGTCGGAAGTTTACATACACCTTAGCCAAATAGATTTCAACTCAGTTTTTCACACTTCCTGACATTTATTCCTTGTAAAAATTCCCTGTCTTAGGTCAGTTAGGATCACCACTTTATTTTAAGAATGTGAAATGTCAGAATAATAGTAGAGAGAATTTTTTTATTTCAGGTTTCATTTCTTTCATCACATTCCCAGTGGGTCAGAAGTTTACATACACTCAATTAGTATTTGGTAGCATTGCCTTTAAATTGCTTAACTTAGGTCAAACGTTTCAGGTAGCCTTCCACAAGCTTCCCAAAATAAGTTGGGTGAATTTTGGTTCATTCCTCCTGACAGAGCTGGAGGCTTTGTGATGGCCTCTCCAATACCTTGACTTTGTTGTCCTTAAACCATTTTGCCATAACTTTGGAAGTATGCTTGGGGTCATTGTCCATATGGAAGACCCATTTACGACCAAGCTTTAACTTCCTGACTGATGTCTTGAGATGTTGCTTCAATATATCCACAATTTTTCTTCCTCATAATGCCATCTATTTTGTGAAGTGCACCAGTCCCTCCTGCAGCAAAGCACCCCCACAACATGATGCTGCCACCCCCGTGCTTCACGATTGGGATGGTGTTTTTTGGCTTGCAAACCTCCCCCTTTTTCTTCCAAACATAACGATGGTCATTATGGCCAAACAGTTTTATTTTTGTTTCATCAGACCAGAGGACATTTCTCCAAAAAGTACGCTCTTTGTCCCCATGTCCAGTTGCAAACTGTAGTCTGGGTTTTTTATGGCAGTTTTGAGCAGTGGCTTCTTCCTTGCTGAGTGGCCTTTCAGGTTATGTTGATATAGGACTCATTTTACTGTGGACATAGATACTTTTGTACCTGTTTCCTACAGCATCTTCACAAGGTCCTTTGCTGTTGTTCTGGGATTGATTTGCACTTTTCGCATCAAAGTACGTTCATCTGTAGGAGACAGAACGCGTCTCCTTCTGGTACGGTATGACGGCTGCGTGGTCCCATGGTGTTTCCACTTGCATACTATTGTTTGTACAGGTGAACGTGGTACCTTCAGGCGTTTGGAAATTGGAGGTCTACAATTTATTTTCTTAGGTCTTGGCTGATTCATTTTGATTTACCATGATGTCAAGAAAAGAGGCACTGAGTTTGAAGGTAGGCCTACATCCACAGGTACACCTCCAATTGACTCAAATGATGTCAATTAGCCTATCAGAAGCTTCAAAAGCCATGACAAAATTTTCTGGAATTTTCCAAACTGTTTAAAGGCACAGTCAACTTAGTGTATGTAAACTTCTGACCCACTGGAATTGTGATACAGTGAATTATAAGTGAAATAATCTGTCTGTAAACAATTGTTGAAAAAATTACTTGTGTCATGCACAAAGTAGAAGTCCTAACCGACTTTCCAAAACTATAGTTTGTTAACAAGAAATGTGTGGAGTGGTTGAAAAACGAGTTTTAATGACTCCAACCAAAGTGTATGTAAACTTCCGACTTCAACTGTAGATGGCTGAGTGGCATTTGGAATCAAGCCAGCAGCTGAAGAATACCAGTGCAGACAAGCCCTACAGGGACAAAAAGGAGTGTGTGTGATCGCAGATGACATTCTACTTTATGGATGTGGTGACACACACGAAGAGGCGATGGCAGATCATGACAGATAAATTACAGCTCTCTTGCAGAGAGCAAGAGATGTCAGCCTGAAGCTGAACAAAAATAAACTGGTTAAATTAAAGCTGCCTAGTGTGACATACATGGGTCATATTCTCACCACAAAGGGCCTTCGTCCTGAACCAGCGAAAATAACAGGTTTGGGCACAGCCCTTCTACAGAAAGGACAACCTGTTGCATTTGCCTCCAAAACATTGACTCAGACAGAACAAGGATATGTACAGATTGAGAAAGAATGTCTCTCCATTGTTTTTGCATGTGACAAGTTTGATCAGTATCTGGCAGAGAGTTCTTCACAATACACAGCGAAAACAAACCGCTTGAGACAATCTTCAAGAAATCCCTACTCACAGCACCCAAGTGACTGCAGAGAATGTTGCTAAGCCTACAAAGATACCAACTCTGCGTGCAATACAATCAATGCAAATAACTACATGTAGCTGACTTCCTGTCCAGAACAGCTCAATCAACCACAGAGCACAGACAAATGCAAACACCAGCCACGGTCTACGCTATGTGTCTAGCCACAACTGACCTGTAACAGGTGGATCACACCAGTGATGTCAACATCTCACCTAAGACAATGGAGTCAATTATTACTTGATTATTACTCGGACTACTGAGAGCTCAACGAGCTGACACCACATCATTGAATGCTGCAAAAAGCAGTTCAGCAGACATGGTGTTGCCCACACTGTTGTTTCTGATAGTGGCCCCACCTTCTCTGGAATGGACTTTCAAAAATGTTCTGATGAGTGGGACTTTAAACATGTGACGTCATCACTGTATCACAGCCAAAGCAATTGCAAAGCTGATTCAACGGTGAAGATTGCCAAAACACAGACCCATGGCTGTGATAGATGGTGAAGACCCATGGCTGTGATGGATGGTGAAGACCCATGGCTGTGATGGATGGTGAAGACCCATGGCTGTGATGGATGGTGAAGACACATGGCTGTGATGGATGGTGAAGACCCATGACTATGATGGATGGTGAAGACCCATGACTGTGATGGATGGTGAAGACCCATGACTATGATAGATGGTGAAGACCCATGACTATGATAGGTGGTGAAGACCCATGGCTGTGATGGATGGTGAAGACCCATGACTGTGATGGATGGTGAAGACCCATGACTATGATGGATGGTGAAGACCCATGACTGTGATGGATGGTGAAGACCCATGACTGTGATGGATGGTGAAGACCCATGACTATGATGGATGGTGAAGACCCATGACTATGATGGATGGTGAAGACCCATGACTGTGATGGATGGTGAAGACCCATGACTATGATGGATGGTGAAGACCCATGACTATGATGGATGGTGAAGACCCATGACTATGATGGATGGTGAAGACCCATGACTATGATGGATGGTGAAGACCCATGGCTGTGATGGATGGTGAAGACCCATGACTATGATGGATGGTGAAGACCCATGACTGTGATGGATGGTGAAGACCCATGACTATGATGGATGGTGAATACCCATGACTATGATGGATGGTGAAGACTCCCTTTCCTCCGCTGACACTGACCAAAAAGGGACACCGTCTTGCAGCTGATGGCGAAACTCGAGTCGTACTGTGTTATTTCTGCCTCATGCACAAATTCATGTTGTTACTCTTATGAACAGAGAAAGTGAAACATTCCTTGAAATTAAAAAAGACCCAAGGCGTTTATAATAACAACAACGCAAGCCTATAGATACACATTCCTACTCATTCATTACTGCTGCAGTGCTTGTTGTAGCGCTGAGTGGAAATAGGAAGAACACACATTTTATGGCTTATAAAAGTGTTGAGTACAAAGTGTTGACAGTGCTGAGTAAGAACTTAAACATGAACTCAGTCAAACACAGCATCTCTTTGCTGTATTCATTGACAGTTTCTCTCTAGTCGTGGTTTTCAACGTTTTGAAATCTCACAGTATCAACTTTGATGTAGATTTATTTTATGCCTCCTATGTGACTGCAGACAAGGTCATCTGAGCCATCGGATTCGCCAGTGGTTGACCTTAGAGTGCACTTGATTTGCTCTCTGGGCCCACCGGAAAGCAGAGTTAGTACCTTCAGGCACATGCAATGGTTGAAAATAGCAACAGTTAGTCTACCCGGTGCGCAAGGCAGCTGAATCGGGTGCACCTGCCGCCAACAGCCCATGACGAATAAATCAAAATAGGAGCACAAGGCTTTATCGTTGGGTTTTTACATAAATGTTTAGTGATCGACTAGTAATGCCTTGGGGATAGACCAGTCGGTAGCGATCGTCCGGTAGGTGACCGCTGCTCTAGAAAGTTGAGTGAAGTGTACGCGTGCAGTTTAGATGGAACTTTGATGGGGATGTGTATATCTGAGGTGTATTCACTAAGAAATCAAAAGGAACAAAATGTCCGAAATGGGGAGTGACTAACCTAAACTAACCTGCCAAACGGTTTCAGTTGCAAAACATATTACTACAGTGTGCACTAATGAATAAACCTGTCTATTAAATCTGTCTCTGTCACTCAAACAGACGTGCAGTTGGGAGGAGTGGCCGCTCAATCTTTCCTTTGGGATTTATGGTGTAGTCCAAGCAAAGTCATCGATGGAAACCGCAACTCTAACTTTAACAGTTGTGGATCCTGCAGCAGCACTGAGTTTAACACCAACCCCTGGTGGAGAGTGGACCTGCTGTATGTGTACAGAGTGACAGCTGTCAGCATCACCAACAGAGTAGACTGCTGTCCTGAGAGGCTGAATGATGCTGAGATCCGCATTGGTAACTCACTGGAGAACAATGGCATCAACAACCCCAGGGGAGAAATAGACATCAGTACATTTTTACATCCATACTTCTGTAGCTATTCAGTGGTTATATATTTAACACAATGACTGTATTCTCTACTCTCTCAATTCAATTGAATTTCAATTTAAGAGCTTTATTGGCATGGGAAATATATGTTTACATTGCCAAAGCAAGTGAAATAGACAATAAAAAATTAACAGAAAACATTACACTCACAAGAGATCAAAAAGAATAAAGACATTTAAAATGTCATATTATGTCTTTACACAGTGTAAATGTGCAAATAGTTCAAATAAAAAAGGGAAGATATGTACACATAAATATGGGTTGCATTTACAATGATATCTCTCTCACACCCTTCTCTCTGTTGCCCCACTCCTCTTCTCTGTGTCCCCCACCCCCGCTCTCTCTCCCTACCCCTCTCTCTCTGTCCCCCCACCCCACCTCTCTCTCTGTCCCCCCACCCCACCTCTCCCTCTTCCCCCCCCCCCACCCCATCTCTCTCTGTACAATAATCACGTCCATTGCTCTCTCCCCCATCCCATTCTCTCTCTCTCTCTCTCCCACCCCCTTTCGCTCTCTTTTACACCCCACCCCCTCTCTCTCTACCCCACCCCCTTCTATCTCTCTCCCCAACCTTCTCTATCTCTCTACCCACTTTTCTCTCTCTCCCCCTACCCATCCCCCCTCACTCTCTCCCCCCCACCCAACGCTCTCTCTGTCCCTCCACCACCCTCTCTCTCACCCCACACAAACTCATTCTGTCCCCCCACTCCCCCTCTCTCTGTCCCCCCACTCCCCCTCTCTCTGTTCTCCAATACCCCTTTCTCTGTCCCCCAACACCCCCCCCCCCTCTCTCTCTCTCCCCCACTCCCTCACCCTCTCTCCCCCCACCCCCTCTCTCTCTTTCAGATGTGTTGTCATCTCCCACATCCCAGCAGGAGACCAACACGTTCCAGTGTAATGAGACAGAGGGTTGCTATGTTGTTGTGGTCATTCCAGAGCTTTCGACAGAAGGTACTTCTTTCCCGGTACATTTATTTATTGTCAGTGAAGGTATGCCAAATAATAACTTTAATGACCAGAATTTTTATCCTGTCGGACATTTTCACAATGCAAACTACTACAAATCTGTGTAAAAAATAATGTAATACTCATTATAATCTGTCAGTATGATTTAATAAGAAATGTTTCTTCTTCAACAATGTGCGTTATAAAAATACAACTATGTATGCATTGCTCAGCTTACTAAACTCTAGTAAAACAATCACCTTTTTGTACAGAGCATTGTTAAAGAAATATGTCAGATTAAAGCATAGTCTCAGGTGTGTGCGTACTGGTAGCGAAGTCAGGTGCAGGAGAGCAGAGAGTTGTGAACAGGCGCACACTTTATTGAGTCAGGAGAAACCAACAGACAGACGCAACTGCGTCAAAACCTCCAGCCAATAGGCAAAAGTGCAAAACGCGCAAAACAGTCACAATAATTTATGTTTAACAATAAACATCTTCGTGAACAACGCGGTATAAGCAAACCAGTCTGGCGCGTCAACAATTAACACGTAACACAAACAATTCCACACAAAGACATGAGGGGGAACAGAGGAATAAATACATGCAGTGGGGTTGGGTAATGAAAACCAGGTGTGCAGGGAACAAGACAAAACAAATGGATCAATGAAAAATGAGCGGAGATGGCTAGAAAGCCGGTGACGTCGACCGCCGAAACGCCGCCCAAACGAGGAGAGGAGCCGACTTCGGCGGAAGTCGTGACACATACAGTCAAGTCCTAATTATTTTTGGGGGTATTTACAGCCTCCAAGTCAAAGAGAACGGTGGTGAAGATGAAGATCCAATCAGATGCTGATCTGACAAACCAGGTGGTCGGTGACCAGCTCCTACAGCAGGTGAGAGAGAGGGAGAGGGAAGGGGGGAGGGAGAGAGAAAGAGAGAAATAGAATGTGTCTTTGTTTATGAACATTTGTGCGAAAGAGAGTAATAAAGAGAGTAATAAAGAGAGTAATAAAGAGAGTAATAAAGAGAGTAATAAAGAGAGTAATAAAGAGAGTAATAAAGAGAGTAATAAAGAGAGTAATAAAGAGAGTAATAAAGAGAGTAATAAAGAGAGTAATAAAGAGAGTAATAAAATCGAAATGCTTGTGCTTTCATCTAGCTGCATGTAGAATTTCTGAAGCAGGGTGTGTCTTACCTTCAACTGCGCTGGAGGCCTCAACCAGATGGACAGCTAGCTAACTGGCAAGCACAAAACCAGTCAACAACTTTGGGAGTAAAGACCCACGGAAATCATAATAATTGACTAAAATGTACAGTCAAAGTTGCCCTGCAGAAATGTAGTTAACATAATAAAAAAAATCCCCATCAAAATCAGAGATATCTGTTTTTTTTCATGGCCTACGTCTCAATCCACCATATCCACCAATATCGCCCTTCCGCATCTCACGAAACATCTGGAGCACACTAACGGTTTGGGCCACACACTAATATGACCCCTCTGTGGAAAGCTGAGACCATGGTGTTTGCTCTAGGATGCGCACAAGCCTCACGAGACTCGTCTGAAGGTCCCCAGTATCAGTAAAAAACATGAATGGAAGTATAATTTAAATAGTTTCCTAATCTTTCTTATATCTCTCAGATATAGGATAGAAACTTCAGAACAAACTCCCTCTATATTTTCTTCAATCTGTTATTCAATGTGTTTCTATTGGGTAATAGCATTAATGCCAAATTCAATGTATGTTCAAATATATATATTTTTTGACACCTTAAAGGGGCTTAAATTCAAAATCAAATAGCTAAATGATCCTTGGTATGACTGTCTTAAAAACAATTCCATATGTTAGCTTAGTAGACCCCCTCCCATTGAATATGAATAAATGCAATAACCTTAGAAATATCACAGTGTATTGTCTGCTCTTGGAATGTACCTGCTGTATTACAATGGATATTCACTCATTCATTACTGTATTTCAACTGATATTCAGATATTCATGTTTTATTTCAAATGTATTTTATCAGGGAGTCATACTGAGACCAAGGTCTCTTTTAGAGCTGAGCCCTGAATTACATCAAGTATAGAAAATACACACATCAAAATGTAAATAGAAAATGTAAACAGGAAGAAAAACAGGGTCATAAAAAACAAACAGATTCATCAGTAATAAGGTCCTCAATCAGCTTTCTGAATTTCCCAGAGGCACCAAAACATCAAATGTAAGAACATTTCGAAGATTGTTCCACAAATATGGTTCAAGAAAACGAATAGCTGATTTACCAAGCTAACTCATGAGAGACCAAAGGAATTTCCAGAGTTAGACATCCCTGTGGTAACTCCTATGTCTAAAGTTTAGCAAAGACGTTAGTAGCCTAGTGGGACTTTTTGTAAAAAGGCTTTATAAATGAAAACATAGCAATGTATCAACCTATATGACATCAAAGAAGGCCAACAAACGTTCTGGTAGAGAATACAATGATGAGTACTACAATTCTTGCCCATAATGTTAAAATGTGCTCTTAACATTCCTATTACATCATAATGACTATGATTTATAAGTTTCCACTTATGTAGAAGTCATGTGAAGATGAAAAGAGGTGGGTTGGGAATGCGAACTTGGCACGTACTGCAGTGTTCTTTCTGTCACCATTTCCTGGAACATGTACTTCTGCCACAAAATAATATGTAAAACATATTTAGTCATATGTTGATCCTGCTTTGTTGTAAACCCCTCAGGTCTAAAATCTGTATGTGTATTTTATCCAACAGAATAATTGGTTTGTTTATTTGAATATGTCACAATGGGGGATAATCTTCCAAGTCTATGAAAAACATAGAAAATACAGTATTATAACAAATTGATCAGGGAACCATCTTTTGTACCCTTGATATGGCTGTGGAGGACTCCAGTAAGCTATACAGTCAGGAACTTTCATATTTTCATTAGAAATACATGTATACCTTCATGCATTTACTGTGATACTGCTGCACAGTCTATATTTACTGTGATACTGCTGCACAGTCTACATTTACTGTGATACTGCTGCACAGTCTACATTTACTGTGATACTGCTGCACAGTCTACATTTACTGTGATACTGCTGCACAGTCTACATTTACTGTGATACTGCTACACAGTCTACATTTCCTGTGATACTGCTACACAGTCTACATTTCCTGTGATACTGCTACACAGTCTACATTTACTGTGATACTGCTGCACAGTCTACATTTACTGTGATACTGCTACAGTCTACATTTCCTGTGATACTTCTGCACAGTCTACATTTCCTGTGATACTGCTACAGTCTACATTTACTGTGATACTGCTACAGTCTACATTTACTGTGATACTGCTACATTCTACATTTACTGTGATACTGCTACACAGTCTACATTTACTGTGATACTGCTACAGTCTACATTTACTGTGATACTGCTGCACAGTCTACATTTCCTGTGATACTGCTACAGTCTACATTTCCTGTGATACTTCTGCACAGTCTACATTTCCTGTGATACTGCTACAGTCTACATTTACTGTGATACTGCTACAGTCTACATTTACTGTGATACTGCTACATTCTACATTTACTGTGATACTGCTACACAGTCTACATTTACTGTGATACTGCTACAGTCTACATTTACTGTGATACTGCTACAGTCTACATTTACTGTGATAGTGCTGCACAGTTTACATTTCCTGTGATACTGCTGCACAGTCTACATTTACTGTGATACTGCTGCACAGTCTACATTTACTGTGATACTGCTGCACAGTCTACATTTACTGTGATACTGCTACAGTCTACATTTACTGTGATACTGCTGCACAGTCTACATTTACTGTGATACTGCTACAGTCTACATTTACTGTGATACTGCTGCACAGTCTACATTTACTGTGATACTGCTACAGTCTACATTTACTGTGATACTGCTGCACAGTCTACATTTACTGTGATACTGCTACAGTCTACATTTACTGTGATACTGCTACAGTCTACATTTACTGTGATACTGCTGCACAGTCTACATTTACTGTGATACTGCTACAGTCTACATTTACTGTGATACTGCTGCACAGTCTACATTTACTGTGATACTGCTACAGTCTACATTTACTGTGATACTGCTGCACAGTCTACATTTACTGTGATACTGCTACAGTCTACATTTACTGTGATACTGCTGCACAGTTTACAGGGGAAAAAAACAAACCACTATTTACAACCATCCAACTCGGTTTCATTTACAGTGAAATGTAACTTAAGTTAACAATGACATGTTAATCATCACTGGCATCTAATCTGTCCAGTTCATCCAGTTTACCTTGGGAACTGACTGATGCACAGAGTGATGCACAGAGACTAACTACATAGGGGGAAAACATCAACCTGAACCGGTTTGAATGTGGGTGGCTCAACTCAAATTTGACTATAAAAGGACACATCATCAAGGGTCAGCCATTGCATTACACGTACCAAGACAGGTAATAAAATAGCAACCTATGATTATTAACCAGAAATGCATGCAATACAAAGGTTGTACCTTTAGATTAACCTTATTTCAGATAAAAGTAATTGATTCTCTGAAGTTTTACAGATAATGTAACTGTGATATCATGCGTTCCTTAGCAGATTCGGCTGTGATTCCCACAAAAAGGTAGAACCGTCTTCAAACAGACAAAGGTAACGACAATGCCTATATTTTCCATTTTGTATTGGTATACATTTGTATTGCCGAAGTTCAGTGCTATAGCGCACTTGAAATGTAAAGGTCATTTGTGGTTGAGCCGAGTCATGCAGCATTTACTGTGAATGTAGTCTCCACGAACACGGGAACATTGCCTTAAATTTAAATGATGCTGTAACGCAGAACTTCAGATTGAATTGAGCCATTAGTCGACAACATGCAGAATTATAAGATGATTGATTAACTTTACACTCGAGGGAATTGGCCTATATGGATAGGGCCAAATTTCTAACAGAATCAATGTATTTATTTATTTGACATGGACAATACACATCAATTAACCCCTACAAGTCTAAGGGGGGTTCTGCTAAGCTAACATATGGAAATGTTTTAAGATGGTCATACCATGGATCATTTTGCAATTTGATTTTGAATTAGGGAAGTGAAAAAAACCGATATATATACAACAATTATTTGATTAAACATTGAATTTGGCGTTAGTCCATAGAAAAACATGTTCATAGATGGCAAACTATACTAAACAAAAATAGAAACGCAATATGCAATAATTTCAACGATTTTACTGAGTTACAGTTCGTATAACTAAATCAGTCAATTGAAATATATTCATTAGGCCCTAATCTATGGATTTCACATGACTGGGCAGGTGCGCATCCATGGGTGGGCCTGGGAGGGCATAGGCCCAACCACTTGGGAGCAAGGCCCACCCACTGGGGAGCCAGGCCCAGACATTCAGAATGAGTTTTTCCCCACAAAAGGGGTTTATTACAGACAGAAATACTGTCAGGGTGGCTGGTCTCAGACAGTCCTGTAGGTAAAGAAGCCGGATGTGGAGGTCCTAGGCTGGCTTGGTAACAGTTGTCAGTAATCATGGCATTAATATGGAGTTGGTCCCCCCTTTGCTGCTATAACAGCCTCCACTCGTCTGGGAAGGCTTTCCACTAGATTTTGGAACATTGCTGCAGGGACTTGCTTCCATTCAGCCACAAGAGCAATAGTGAGGTTGAGCACTGATGTTGGGCGATTAGGTCTGGCCTGTAGTTGGCATTCCAATTCATCCCAAAGTTGTTCAATGAGGTTAAGGTCAGGGCTCTGTGCAGGCCTGTCAAGTTCTTCCACACTGATCGTGACAAATCATTTCTGTATGGACCTCGCTTTGAGCACGGGGGCATTGTCATGCTGAAACAGGAAAGGGCCTTCCCCAAGCTGTTGCCACAAAAGCTTGAAGCACAGAATCGTCTAGAATGTCATTGTATGATGTAGTGTTATGATTTCCCTTCACTAGAACTAAGGGGCCTAGCCCGAACCATGAAAAACAGCCCTAGACCCTTCCCCAAACTTTACAGTTGGCACAATGCATTCGGGCAGGTAGCATTCTCCTGGCATCCACCAAACCCAGACTCGTTCGTCGGACTGCCCGACGGTTAAACGTGATTCATCACTCCAGATAAGGCATTTCCACTGCTCCAGAGTCCAATGGCGGTGAGCTTTACACCACTCCAGCCGATGCTTGGCATTACGCATGGTGATCTTAGGCTTGCCCATAGAATCCCATTTCATAAAGCTCCCGACAAACAGTTTGTTGTGCGGACGTTGCTTCCAGAGGCAGTAGTGAGTGTTGCAACTGAGAACAGAGTCGATTTTTACGCGCTTCAGAACTCGGCGGTCCCGTTCTGTGAGCTTGTATGGCTTACCACTTAGCAGCTGAGCCGTTATTGCTCCTAGACATTTCCACTTCACAATAACAGCACTTACAGTTAACCGGGGCAGGGCAGAAATGTTATGAACTGACTTGTTGGAATGGTTGCATACTATGACGGTGCCATTCTACTGCCAATGTTTGTCTATGGAGATTTCATGGCTCTGTGCTCGATTTATATACCTGTCAGCAACGGGTGTGGCTGTAATCGCCGAATCCACTCATTTGAAGGGGTGTCCGCATAGAGTACCAGTCAAAAGTTTGGACACACCTACTCACCTAGGGTTTTTCTTTATTTTAACTATTTTCTATATTGTAGGATAATAGTGAAGACATCAAAACTGTGAAATAACAAATATGGAATCAGGTAGTAACCAAAATAGTGTTAAACAAATCAAAATATATTTTATATTTGAGATTCTTCAACATAGCCACCCTTTGCCCTGATGAAAACTTTGTACACTCTTGGCATTCTCTCAACCAGCTTCACCTGGAATGCTTTTCTAACCGTCTTGAAGGAGTTCCCACATATGCTGAGGACTTGTTGGCTGCATTTCCTTCCCTCTGCGGTTCAGCTTATCCCAAACCATCTTAATTGGGTTGAGGTTGGGTGATTGGTGAGGCCAGGTCATCTGAATCAGCCCCTCATCATTCTCCTTCTTGGTCAAATAGCTCTTACACAAACTTATCCTCTGCAGCAGCAGTAACTCTGGGTCTTCCTTTCCTGTGGTGGTCCTCATGAGTCCAGTTTCATCATAGAGTTTTTGCGACGGCACTTGAAGAAACTTTCAAAGTTCTTGAAATGTTCCAAATTGACTGACCTTCATGTCTTATGTAATGATGGACTGTTGTTTCTCTTTGCTTTTTTGAGCTGTTCTTGCCATAACAGGGACTTGATCTTTTACCTGACTAAAGTATTTAGTCAGCCACCAATTGTGCAAGTTCTCCCACTTAAAATTTTCATCATATGTACACTTCAACTATGACAGACAAAATGAGGAAAAAAAATCCAGAAAATCACATTGTAGGATTTTTTATGAATTTATTTGCAAATTATGGTGGAAAATAAGTATTTGGTCAATAACAAAAGTTTATCTCAATACTTTGTTATATACCCTTTGTTGGCAATGACAGAGGTCAAACGTTTTCTGTAAGTCTTCACAAGGTTTTCACACACTGTTGCTGGTATTTTGGCCCATTCCTCCATGCAGATCTCCTCTAGAGCAGTGATGTTTTGGGGCTGTTGCTGGGCAACACGGACTTTCAACTCCCTCCAAAGATTTTCTATGGGGTTGAGATCTGGAGACTGGCTAGGCCACTCCAGGACCTTGAAATGCTTCTTACGAAGCCACTCCTTCGTTGCCCGGGCGGTGTGTTTGGGATCATTGTCATGCTGAAAGACCCAGCCACGTTTCATCTTCAATGCCCTTGCTGATGGAAGGAGGTTTTCACTCAAAATCTCACGATACATGGCCCCATTCATTCTTTCCTTTACACGGATCAGTCGTCCTGGTCCCTTTGCAGAAAAACAGCCCCAAAGCATGATGTTTCCACCCCCATGCTTCACAGTAGGTATGGTGTTCTTTGGATGCAACTCAGCATTCTTTGTCCTCCAAACACGACGAGTTGAGTTTTTACCAAAAAGTTATATTTTGGTTTCATCTGACCATATGACATTCTCCCAATCTTCTTCTGGATCATCCAAATGCTCTCTAGCAAACTTCAGACGGGCCTGGACATGTACTGGCTTAAGCAGGGGGACACATCTGGCACTGCAGGATTTGAGTCCCTGGCGGCGTAGTGTGTTACTGATGGTAGGCTTTGTTACTTTGGTCCCAGCTCTCTGCAGGTCATTCACTAGGTCCCCCCGTGTGGTTCTGGGATTTTTGCTCACCGTTCTTGTGATCATTTTGACCCCACGGGGTGAGATCTTGCGTGGAGCCCCAGATCGAGGGAGATTATCAGTGGTCTTGTATGTCTTCCATTTCCTAATAATTGCTCCCACAGTTGATTTCTTCAAACCAAGCTGCTTACCTATTGCAGATTCAGTCTTCCCAGCCTGACGGCTCTTTGGTCTTGGCCATAGTGGAGTTTGGAGTGTGACTGTTTGAGGGTGTGGACATGTGTCTTTAATACTGATAACAAGTTCAAACAGGTGCCATTAATACAGGTAACGAGTGGAGGACAGAGGAGCCTCTTAAAGAAGAAAATACAGGTCTGTGAGAGCCAGAAATCTTGCTTGTTTGTAGGTGACCAAATACTTATTTTCCACCATAATTTGCAAATAAATTCATTAAAAATCCTACAATGTGATTTTCTGGATTTTTTTTTTCTCATTTTGTCTGTCATAGTTGAAGTGTACCTATGATGAAAATTACAGGCCTCTCTCATCTTTTTAAGTGGGAGAACTTGCACAATTGGTGGCTGACTAAATACTTTTTTGCCCCACTGTATATATCGTCTTCTTCGGGTATATTTCATAAATACTTTTAATATATTTTTTTTCAATTTCCATCTACGGACTGAACATAGTCTCCTGCAACCCGCCTCACCCAATGTGGCATGGATCTGCTATTTTTTTACACTTTAGAACCGGAACCCCAATCAGGAGCTAGCCAGCTAACTAGCTACTAGCTAGTAGTCAGTTAGCCACTGCGAGCGGTCATCACGTTAACTCGGACATCAGCTAGCCTCAGCCCGGTCAATTCCTGACAGTTGCACAGCTCGATATCAACCCAGAGCATATTGGACTGCTTTTTCTCCAACACATCTCCGGATTCCTACAGCAAGCAAAGAACCTTTACACCGGATTGTCGCAGCTGGCTAGCTGCTATCCAAGTGACTACTCCTGGCTAATGTCTCTGTCCAAAGCAAGCACTAGTTACCCTGGAGCTAGCCTAGAGCTAGGTCCATCTCCCGGCTAGCCGAAGAGGTCCTCCAGCCAATTATTGGGCTACAATATCTATTTTGTCAATTGGCCTGGACCCTTTTACTGCCGACACAGAGCCCCGCCGATCCATCACGACTGGTCTACCGACGTAACCGTCCGAGTGGGTCTCAACAGGCTATTCTGTTACGATGTCACCGAAGAACCACCTACTAGCCCCGGCCCGCTAGCTTTTCTGAACACTGTGTCCCCTACTCGCCTAGCGTAGTAGTGACTACAGAACGGCACCCTGACTCACCTAATTCTACTCTTTTTACCCTATGATCACTCGGCTACACAGCTGATGCCCCCTGGACTGTTTCAATAACACAGTACCTCATTTTGTTTACCTGTCGGCCCCAGCCTTGAACTCAGGTCCTGTATGTACCTAACTAACCTGCTCTGCCCATTCATCGCCATTTACCCGTTGTTGTCTTAGCTCTCCTGATCAACACCTGTGTTTGCTTTATGCCTCTCTCTAATGTCAATATGCCTTGTCTACTGCTGTCTTGGCTAGTTCTTGCTGTTTTATTTCACTGTAGAGCCCTCAGTCCCACTCAAAATGCCTTAGATAGCTCTTTTGTCCCACCCCACACACATGCGGAGACCTCACCTGGCTTAACTGGTGCCTCCAGAGACGAAACCTCTCTCATCGTCACTCAACGCCTAGGTTTACGTCCACTGTACTCACATCCTACCATACCATTGTCTGTACATTATGCCCTAAATCTATTCTACCACGCCCATAAATCTGATCTTTTTATTCTCTGTCCCCAACGCACCAGACGACCAGTTCTTATAGCCTTTAGCCGTACCCTTATCCTACTCCTACTCTGTTCCTTTGGTGATGTAGAGGTTAACCCAGGCCCTGTAGCCCCCAGTTCCACTCCTATTCCCCAGGTGCTATCTTTTGTTGACTTCTGTAACCTTAAAAGCCTTGGTTTCATGCATGTTAACATCAGAAGCCTCCTCCCTAAGTTTGTTTTATTCACTGCTTTAGCACACTCCGCAAACCCTGATGTGTCTGAATCCTGGCTTAGGAAGGCCACCAAAAATTCTGAGATTTCCATCCCCAACTACAACATTTTCCACCAAGATAGAACTGCCAAAGGGGGTGGACTTGCAATCTACTGCAGAGACAGGATGCAGAGTTCTGTCATGCTATCCAGATCTGTGCCCAAACAGTTCAAGCTTCTACCTTTAAAAATCCACCTTTCCAGAAATAAATCTCTTGCTGTTGCCACTTGTTATAGACCCCCCTCAGCCCCCAGCTGTGCCCTGGACACCATATGTGGAATAATTACCCCCCATTTATCTTTAGAGTTTATACTGTAAGGTAACCTAAACTAGGATATGCTTAACACCCCGGCCGTCCTACAATCTAAGCTAGATGCCCTCAATCTCACACAAATTATCAAGGAACCTACCAGGTACAACCCTAAATCCATAAACACGTTCTCCCTCACAGATATCATCCTGACCAACTTGCCCTCCAAATACACCTCTGCTGTTTTCAACCAAGATCTCAGTGATTACTGCCTCTTTGCATGTGTCCGTAATGGGTCCGCGGTCAAACGACCACCCCTCATCACTGTCAAATGCTCCCTAAAACACTTCAGCGAGCAGGCCTTTCTAATCGACCTGGCCGGGGTATCCTGGAAGGATATGGACCTCATCCCGTCAGTAGAGGATGCCTGGTTATTCTTTAAAAGTGTTTCCGTCACCATCTTATATAAGCATGCCCCGTTCAAAAAATGTAGAACTAAGAACAGATATAGCCCTTGGTTCACTCCAGACCTGACTGCCCTTGACCAGCACAAAAACATCCTGTGGCATATTGCATTAGTATCGAATAGCCCCTGCGATATGCAACTTTTTAGGGAAGTTACGAACCAATATACACAGGCAGTTAGGAAAGAAAAGGCTAGCTTTTTCAAACAGAAATTTGCATCCTGTAGCACAAACTCCAAAAAGTTCTGGGACACGGTAAAGTCCATGGAGAATAAGAGCACCTCCTCCCTGCTGCCTCACTGCACTGAGGCTAGGAAACCCTGTCACCATGATAAATCTACGATAATCGAGAATTTCAATAAGCATTTTTCTACGGCTGGCCATGCTTTCCACCTTGCTACTCATACCCCGGTCAACAGCTCTGCACCCCCCACAGCAACTTGCCCAAGCCTCCCTCATTTCTCCTTTACCCAGATAGCTGAGTGTTCTGAAAGAGCTGCAAAATCTGGACCCCTACAAATCAGCTGGGCTAGACAATCTGGACCCTCTATTTCTAAAATTATCCTCCGCAATTGTTCCAAACCCTATTACTAGACTGTTCAACCTCTCAGCGATCCCCAAAGATTGTAAAGCTGCCGCCGTCAAGCTGCCGCCAGCTCTCAAAGGGGGAGACTTTCTACACCCAAACTGTTACACTGTGTGCTCTTTGAGGGATGCCCTGGGATCCGGGGGGACGGGGGTGGTCTGCTGGTCACTGGGATGACAACCCAACTTGGGATGGGAGGGGTTTTAACAGGTGGAATAGTGGGGACCAACTGAAAGTTTACTTAGTAGCAATGCAAATGTCATGGTACAGCTATATGGACACTCAAACACTATGGTACTTTTTAATGGTGAGTTTACAAACATATATTATGATAAATAGATTTGAAACTTGTGTTTCAATATGGTAAATGGTGAATTAAGTATAGCCAGTTATAATTGTAATGGCTTAGCAGATAATAAGAAAAGACGGTCAGTATTTTCCTGGCAAAAAGAGAAGGAATATATTATCTATTGTTTACAGGAAACTCATTCAACCATTTTAGATGAAGTTGTGTGGAAAAAGGACTGGGGGGTTTAATATACTTCTCCCATGGGAAAATAAATTCAAAAAGGGTGATGATATTAAGAGTAATTGTGCAAATTGTCCCAAACAGATCCTCAAGGTAGATGGATGATTTTAAATATGATATTGGACCTTAAACAGATAAGTCTCATTAAACCTATACGGTCAAAATAATGATGATTCACGCTTCTTTGAAAATATATATAATAATCTATTGACCCTACAAGTAATACAAAACTGTATTATTGTCGCACGCTGATCTGTTTCACCTGTCTTTGTGCTTGTCTCCACCCCCCTCCAGGTGTCGCCCATCTTCCCCATTATTCCCAGTGTTTTTATACCTGTGTTCTCTGTTTGTCTGTTGCCAGTTCATCTTGTCAGGTCTTACCAGCGTGTTTTCCTGTCTCCCTGCTTTCTCAAGTTCTGTTTCCTAGTTTCTCCGGTTCTGATCATTCTGCCTGCCCTGACCTCAAGCCTGCCTGTCGTACTGTACCTGCCTGACTCTGACCCATTTATGAACCTCTGCCTGTCCTGTTTTTTAAAATAATGAGCAAAAAATAATCAATTTTTTTTGGAATGGCAAGCCAGACAAAATTAAAAGGGCCTATTTAAATAATGAATATGAATTCGGGGGGCAGAAATTATTAAAGCATTAGACCTCTCACTTAGGGCATCAGTCATACAAAATGTATACTTAAATCCAAACTGGTTCTCTAGCAAATTAGTAACAATGTATCAAGATGCAAGGCGAGACGCAAATGCAGACACAGGAGGGAGGTGGTTGGAGTCTTGCAATGTTTAATAATCTAAAGGGGTAGGCAAGAAGATGGTCGTGGACAGGCAAACGGTCAAAACCAGATCAGAGTCCAGAGTGGCAGACAGGCTCATGATCAAGTCAGGCAGAATGGTCAGGCAGGCGGGTACAGAGTCCAGAAAACAGGCAAGGGTCAAAACCAGGAGGACTAGAAAAAGGAGAATAGCAAAAGGAGTACGGGGAAAAACACGCTAGTTGACTTGACTAAACATACAAGACGAACTGGCACAGAGCGACAGGAAACACAGTGATAAATACACCAGGGATAATAAGCGACACCTGGAGGGGGTGGAGCCAATCACAGGAACAGGTGAAACAGATCAGGGCGTTATTTTTTAAACACGCCATAGAAGGTTGTTTTCAATTTCAGTTTAATCCACCAGAAAAGACAGAACAAATAATACAACAAATATGGTGGTTAAACTCAAATATACTATGATATAATAGATATAAAAAAACTATATTTTTCAATCATTTTTTTTTTACAAAGTATAATCTTTGTAAATTATATCATAAATATAACTGGTGGAGTTATGTCACACATGCATCTAACACACATATATGGAAATGTCTGCTCTACTCAAAATTACAACTAACTAATTGCAGCATTACCGCAAAAATGGAAGAGGCAAGTGGAAGGAGGAAAAGTGAGGAACTTATCTGTCGGCCCTGCATTAAAGACCAAAATTGGTTGTGATAAATATACCAGTTTCATTTAAGAACTAAAAAATGGACAGCTGTGCCAGATAGATTGCAAAATAGTTGGGAAGATATTTTCGATGTACCGATTCCATGGCACATGGTTTATGAACTGACACGAAAAACAACGCCGGATTCAAAACTTAAATTAAAACTTAAATAAATTATACAAAATTCTTGCAACCAAGACATTGTTATATACCTTTTTGCTAAAATTATTATATCGTTATTAATTTACAATCTGTAGAAACTATGAGAAAAGAAAGGTTCAGAACTTTTGTTGAGTATCACAGAACAGTTGAAAAAGATATGGCAAATAGAAATCCAATATGGATGGTGTTAATTAAGAGATAGATGGGAGGGGTTGAACTAAGCTGAAAGGTCAGACTAATAACAACAAGATAACAAATGTAAAATATACTGTGTCTGTAAAATGTATATAGGTTCAGAACTTTGGTGAAATAGCACAGTTAAAAGTAAATGGTAAATAGAAATCAAACTGGATGGACATTAGCAATAGATGGGAGAGGTGGAAGTTAGAGGAAGAACAGGACTAAAAACAAACAATATATAACTATTGGAAAATAGATTGTTCAAACGTTTGGGGTCACTTAGAAATGTCCTTGTTTTTGAAAGAAAAGCACATTTTTGGTCCATAAAATAACATCAAATTGATCAGAAATACAGTGTAGACATTGTTAATGTTGTAAATGACTATTGTAGTTGGAAATGGCAGATTTTTTAATGGAATATCTACATAGGCGTACAGAGGCCCATTATCAGCAACCATCACTCCTGTGTTCCAATGGCACGTTGTGTTAGCTAATCCAAGTTGATCATTTTAAAAGGCTAATTGATCATTAGAAAACCCTTTTGCAATTATGTTAGCACAGCTGAAAACTGTTGTTCTGATTAAAGAAGCAATAAAACGGGCCTTCTATTGACTAGTTGAGTTTCTGGAGCATCAGCATTTGTGGGTTTGATTACAGGCTCAAAATGGCCAGAAACAAATTACTTTCTTCTGAAACTCGTCAATTTATTCTTGTTCTGTGAAATGAAGGCTATTCATGCGAGAAATTGCCAAGAAACTGAAGATCTGGTACAACACTGTGTACTACTCCCTTCACAGAACAGAGCAAACTGTCTCTAACCAGAATAGAAAGAGGAGTGGGAGGCCCCAGTGCACAACTGAGCAAGAGGACAAGTACATTACAGTGTCTAGTTTGAGAAACAGACGCCTCACAAGTCCTCAACTGGCAGCTTCATTAAATAGTACCCGCAAAACACCAGTCTCAACGTCAACAGTGAAGAGGCAACTCCGGGATGCTGGCCTTCTAGGCAGAGTTCCTCTGTCCAGTGTCTGTGTTATTTTGCCCATCTTAATCTTTTCTTTTTATTGGCCAGTCTTAGATATGGCTTTTTCTTTGCAAGTTGTGCGAAATAATGAAGGAAAATATATTTGTAAAGTGTATATATATATATATATATATATATATATATATACTATATACAGTATATATATACTATATACAGTATATATACTGTATGTGTATCAATGTATATTTATGTATATGTGGGTATGTGTGTAATTTTAAAGCTGATCTACACCCTGATTTTGATCTGACCATCTAAGTCACAACAATAGACACACACAGTGTGCTAAAACTAATAACACACAAATTATTGTATTCCTCTTGTCTGTTTTGAATACATCATTTAAAATTTCACAGTGTAGGTTGGAAACCCCAAGGCTAATGACTTCTCCAAAGGCTAATTGGAGTCAGGAGTCAGCTAACCTGGAGTCCAATCAATGGGATGAGATTGGAGATGTTGGTTAGAGCTGCCGTGCTCTTTACAAAACACTCACAAAATTTGAGTTTGCTTTTCACAAGAAGCATTGCCTGATGTGAACCATACCTCAAACAAAAAAGATCACAGAAGACCTAAGATTAAGAATTGTTGACTTGCATAAAGCTGGAATAGGTTACAAAAGTATCTCTAAAAGCCTTGATGTTCATCAGTCCACTGTAAAACAATCGTCTAAAAATGGAGAGTTCAGCTCTGTTGCTACTCTCCCTAGGACTGGCCGTCCTGCAAAGATGACTGCAAGTGCACAGCTCAGAATGCTCAATGAGGTTAACCTGTTGAGGTCAGGACTCTGACTGGGCCACTCCAGAAGGTGTATTTTTGTTTCGGGTCGTTGTCCTGTTGCAACACCCAACTTCTGTTGACCTTCAACTGGCAGACAGGTAGCCTTACATTCTCCTGCCAAAAGTCTTGATAAATTTGGGAATTCATTTTTCTGTCGATGATAGCAAACTGTCCAGGCCCTGTTGCAGCAAAGCAGACCCAAACCATGATGCCCCCTTCACCATACTTTACAGTTGGGATGAGGTTTTGATGTTGGTGTGCTGTGCCTTTTTTTCTTCACACATAGTGCTGTGTGTTCCTTCAAAACAACTCAACTTTAGTTTAATCTGTCCACACAATATTTTGGAACATCCAGGTGCTCTTTTGCGAACATCAGACGTGCAGCAATGTTTTTTTTGGACAGCAGTGGCTTCTTCCGTGGTGTCCTCCCATGAACACCATTCTTGTTTAGTGTTTTACGTATCGTAGACTCGTCGACAGAGATGTTAGCATGTTCCAGAGATTTCTGTAAGTCTTTAGCTGACAGTCTAGGATTCTTCTTAAGATGCAGTGACATGACCTCAAGAGAGAGGTTCACACCAGACATCACAAGAATATTGCTGAACTGAAACAGTTTTGTAAAGTGTAATGGTCCAAATTTACTCCTGATCGTTGTGCAGGACTGATCCGCAACTACAGAAAATGTTTGGTTGAGGTTATTGCTTCCAAAGGAAGGTCAAACAGTTATTAAATCCAAGGGTTCACATACATTTTCCCACCCTGCACTGTGAATGTTTACATGGTGTGTTCTATAAAGACATGAAAACTTAAATTGTTAGTGTGCTATCAGTTTAAGCACACTGTGTGTGTCTATTGTTGTGACTTAGATGAAGGTCAGATAAAATTTTATGACCAATTTATGCAGAAATCCTGGTAATTCCAAAGGGTTCACATACTTTTTCTTGCTACTGTATGACACAGAGCTCAAGGAGTGGAACTTTAGCACAAAACATGTCTGGATTTCCGGACAGTCACATGACTGTCAACCCAGCCATCGTTAGATGTTGGTTTAAGTTCACAACACTTCCCTGTTCCTTGGGAGAGTGTGTCCCCATGCTTCCCTATACCACGTCCCTCATGTGTACACGCCCCTCCGATGGCCTCAGGTGCCATCCAACTTCTGACACCAATGCACCGAATTCGGGGGTAGCCCTGCCCGGGACATGACCCCGGGTCCCACGACTTTCAACCCAACACCTTAGCCATTACATGAAGAGATCCAAACCTCTTCACAAGGTCGCTAGGTGTTGGGTTGCTACAATAGATGCCTATTTATTAGAGGGTAGCAACAAGAAGCAAAACACAGTCTGTATTTGTCAGCTCCATGCAGTGTCAGTAGATAAATCCAACCAATGTCCAAATCATCAGCTATATAAATGAAACTCCAAAAAGGTAAAAGATATACTGTAATCAGCCTTTAGTTTATAACCATTAATGACCTTCAACAGTCTTACTGAAACATTATTGTCTCCTTTCTCAGAGTCCATACCACCACATGAAGTAGAACTAATATACAGAACACTGGTTAAGCTTGGGACCGGAGACAACAAAGATGGCTCACAACAAGGGCTCATCCCTGTCCAATGCCCGTGGTCGTGAAAGTTATGTTGGAAGTGAAATCAGGGATTCCATTTCACTTCTGGATGTTTTGTACGCAAATGCATTTGAAGAAGAGGACATAGACTCCGCAGTAGCTAAGAAGACAGAGGTAGATTTTTACAGAGGAGCCCCACCTCAATGGCTTAACTTCTACTGGGCCGAAAGGGCAACGTCAGCTGATAAAACAACCCCCTTTATCAAAAGAGACGGTTACACTGAACTGATGGAAAATATTAAGAAACAGTGTAAGGGTGACCTGACTTCTACCATGAATCTGCTGCATCAGCCAGGCAGCGGAGGAACAACTCTGGCCAAACAGGTGCTCTGGGATATGCGTAAAAAGCTCAGATGTGCTGTTCTAACAGGCCCTACCTCAGACATCACCGCTATCGCCAAGCAGGTGATTCACCTTTTCACTGCAGGCGGTCAAGGCCAGCAGAACACTGTGCTCTTAATGCTGGAAGATGAGCGTATTCTGGAGAATTTGCAGGATGCCATCATCAAAGAGATTGCAGAGAGAAACATCACGACCCACAGGCCTGTGGTCATCCTTTTAAACTGTATGCGTAAGGCAGTTATCAAACAAGAGTACCATAACAAATCAAGACATATTATTCTCAGGACGGAACTTTCTGAAGCAGAGAAACAACAGTTTGAGGAGAAACAGATTGAGATCAGTCGAAGCTACATTAATGAACACAAACAGTTTCATGGCTTTAACATAATGCAATCCAATTTTTGCAGAGATTATGTTAAAGAAACATGTGCCTTTTTAGATGTCAGGAAAAAAAGAAGACCTAAAAATTCCCAACTTCTTGCATTCTTATCACTGGTGAATGCCTACGTCCCTGGATCCCACCTTCTGCAGTCTCAATGTCAGGCATTCCTTGGTCCTCCAGATCCCATTTATGGAGGACCTTCCTTTGAGCAGCGAATGGAGCCTTTCACTCAGCTGATAGTGACATTCCCTGCACGACAGGGACAAGACAAACATGTCTGCATGGCTCACTCACTGATTGCACAGCAGTGTGTTGAGTTACTGGCTATGGCAGGTGTGACCAGGAGTGATACAGCAAGGAACTTTCTGACAGACTTTTGTGGAGAAGAGGTGCAGCAACATTTGATGCCTGTCATCAAAGACATGCTAACTAAGAGGGAAATCACAGTGGACCATCAGCAGAATGCAGGAAATGAAACACAGGATCTGTTTTCCCAAAAATACGTTTTACAAAACAAGCTAACAAAAAGGGAAATGGGAGAAGAGAGGACAGACAAGTTTTCCAGGTTGATTCTCGATATTGAAGCCAAAGAATCCAAAAGCAATTGTGTATCTGTTTTGCGATTAGCTTCAGAAAGAATCACACAAAACCCATTTTTTCCTCAAGCTCTTGCTCGTTTCTTTTGCCTTAGGATGGGGGAATATGGTGTAGGAGAGCAGTGGGCAAAAATAGCAAAAGACAGAGATCCAAAGAATTCATTTGTTGCTGACACTCTGGGGCAAGTATACAAGACACATTTAAAGAGCAGGGTCTATGATCCTTCCATCTCTGCACAAGACATCTTGCAACTGGCAGTAAAGGCCTTTGAGGCTTTCAAAGATGTGGAAAGGGCTGCTGAAAATGAGCAAGGAGCAGACATGCAAGATGATGGTATGACCAAAGTCTCACACATCTTTAACAACAGAGGACTATTTGGATATCTACAGGTTGCCAACATTGTTTTTGACTCGCTTGTCTCGCTTGACAAAAACTGGCAAAAGGTCCTTACCATGGAAATATCAGCTGAATCTTTCTTCATATCAATCAGACAAAAAAAGCTCTTCAAGTACAAGCCACTCATCAGCAGCCTCAGGGATGAGGTGGAGAGGAAATGTGAGTTTTTTGATGGTTACCTGACGTACTCCAAGCCCAACATAAAAAAAAATGAACCGCATTACTTTCAGACTGATGTCAAGAACTGCTACTGCAAATATGTGGGGACATGCACACCTATACACTCTGAGTCTGCAATAGATGTACCCCTCCAGAAGCTCAAAGAGGAAATGGCCATTGCCTTCCCTGGACTGCTTTGCTGTCTTGATAAGGGCTATGATGAATCTAACTTGAGCCGAATAACAAAATTGTGGGAGGAAATACAAGAATGTGAAAAAAAGAAAGATGGTGGTGGTGAGAACAAAGCTGCCCAAAACTTCATCCTTGCCAACATCATCTTAAGCAAAGTGGAAGCAGCATCTCCAATGCTTACCTCTTTGCCAATCCTAAGAAGCATTCTGGAGAGAAATCTTTTGGCTAATTTCGGTAACCAAACTCCAGAGTTTTACCTCTTAGTCCTTTTGCTGTTCTGGCCCGAGGAGCATAAGAAAATGGGATTCAATATTGACCTCAACAAATGTGTTCTGGAGATGCAAGACTCCTACAACAACACATACAAGAAGCATCTTCGCTCAAGGTACCTTCGCCCCCTTATTTTCCTGGGACGGGGTGAGGGTTTGAGCAGACTGGTTCATAGATCAAAAATAGACAACCTATTGGCAAGGGAGAATCCAATGGCAGGGCCAGAGGAAAGGCCAGACTTTATAGATCAAAAGTGGAGCAGTGGTGAGGTGTGGAGAGAACCCAGTGTCCAGGATCTTCTTCTTCCAGTCATTGGAGTGGTTAGACAGCATAGAGTGATTGCGTGTGTTGATGGCAAGGAGATTAAAGTCTGTGCCGACCAACGAAGCAAAGTTTGGAAGCCTGGAGACGTCTGCTTCTACCTAGGCTTCACCATTAGAGGTCCTGTGGCCTATGGCATACAGTACCCATCCCATCACGGACATTTCTTTCATTCAGATAGGATGACAGGGGGGGTACCTCGTAAAATGTTGGAAGTACCTGACATCAAATCGATCAAAGACGGTAAGACAGTTACTGTATAGTCCTATATTTCTAATTTTCATCTCTATTGTCTCTCACTCAAGTTCATTTACGTTTTTGCTCCTACCCTTACACCTCTGAACAGCCAATACACCTCTGTTGCTAGACAGAATTTTTGTGATATCTGTTCTTCCTCACTTCATCTGACCTAACCTGACCTCTGCTCAAATTCCTCACTTCTCCCCAACTCATGACTGTCATGTTGACTTGTACCAGACTGTGGCCATTCTTCTTCCCATAGGATCCCTGATGTCTAACAATAACATATTCTGGCTGAATGTAAACGTTCTACATTCCCCTCTCTCCCTCAGTGAAATGAATACAGATACTTCATATTTTCAAGTTTAGAACTCAGAACCCATCACCACCAATCTACACAGGGGAAACAGTGATGCTGGGAGTATTTGTGACTCATCTCATAGAGATTATTGTTAGCACTAAATATAATTCTTATGATATTTGTCATATCATTGATTTTACATTGCTTTGTGTACCAGGAAATTAAGACTGTACAGTCGTTGCCAAAAGATTTGAGAATGACACAAATATTAATTTACACGCAGTTTTCTGCTTCAGTGTCTTTAGATATTTTTGTCAGATGTTACTATGGAATACTGAAGTATAATTACAAGCATTTCATACGTGTCAAAGGCTTTTAATGACAATTACATGAAGTTGATGAAAAGAGTCAATATTTGCAGTGTTGTCCCTTATTTTTCAAGACCTCTGCAATCCGCCCAGGCATGCTGTCAATTACCTTCTGGGCCACATCCTGACTGATGGCAGCCCATTTTTGCATAATCAATGCTTGGAGTTTGTCAGAAGTTGTGGGTTTTTGTTTGTCCACCCGCCTCTTGAGGATTGACCACAAGTTCTCAATGGGATTAAGGTCTGGGGAGTTTCCTGGCCATGGACCCAAAATATCAATGTTCTGGGGCACTCTGGGGCAAGTATACAAGACACATTTAAACAGCAGGGTCCATGATCCTTCCATCTCTGCACAAGACATCTTGCAACTGGCAGTAAATGCCTTTGAGGCTTTCAAAGATGTGGAAAGGGCTGCTGAAAATGAGCAAGGAGCAGACATGCAAGATGATGGTATGACCAAAGTCTCACACATCTTTAACAACAGAGGACTATTTGGTTATCTACAGGTTGCCAACATTGTTTTTGACAATTACATGAAGTTGATGCAAAGAGTCAAATAACTTCTGGGCCACATCCTGACTGATGGCAGCCCATTTTTGCATAATCAATGCTTGGAGTTTGTCAGAGGTTGTGGGTTTTTGTTTGTCCACCCGCCTCTTGAGGATTGACCACAAGTTCTCAATGGGATTAAGGTCTGGGGAGTTTCCTGGCCATGGATGTTTTGTTCCCCGAGCCACTTAGTTATCACTTTTGCCTTATGGCAAGGTGCTCCATCGTGTTGGGAAAGGCATTGTTCATCACCAAACTGTTCCTGGATGGTTAGGAGAAGTTGCTCTCGGAGGATGTGTTGGTACCATTCTTTATTCATGGCTGTGTTCTTAGGCAAAATTGTGAGTGAGCCCACTCCCTTGGCTGAGAAGCAACCCCACACATGAATGGTCTCAGGATGCTTTACTGTTGGCATGACACAGGACTGATGGCAGCGTTCACCTTGCCTTCTCCGGACAAGCTTTTTTCCCGTATGCCCCAAACAATCGGAAAGGGGATTCATCAGAGAAAATTACTTTAACCCAGTCCTCAGCAGTCCAATCCCTGTACCTTTTGCAGAATATCAGTCTGTCCCTGATGTTTTTCCTGGAGAGAAGTGGCTTCTTTGCTGCACTTCTTGACACCAGGCCATCCTCCAAAAGTCTTTGCCTCACTGTTCCTGCAGATGCACTCACAACTGCCTGCTGCCATTCCTGAGCAAGCTCTGTACTGGTGGTGCCCCGATCCCGCAGCTGAATCAACTTTAGGAGATGGTCCTGGCGCTTGCTGGACTTTCTTGGGCGCACTGAAGCCTTCTTCACAACAATTGAACCGCTCTCCTTGAAGTTCTTGATGATCCGATAAATGGTTGATTTAGGTGCAATCTTACTGGCAGCAATATCCTTGCCTGTGAAGCCCTTTTAGTGCAAAGCAATGATGACAGCACGTGTTTCCTTGCAGATAACCATGGCTGACAGAGGAAGAACAATGATTCCAAGCACCACCCTCCTTTTGAAGCTTCCAGTCTGTTATTCGAACTCAATCAGCATGACAGAGTGATCTCCAGCCTTGTCCTCGTCAACACTCACACCTGTGTTAACGAGAGAATCACTGACATGATGTCAGATGGTTCTTTTGTGGCAGGGCTGAAATGCAGTGGAAATGTATTTTGGGGATTCAGTTAATTTGCATGGCAAAGAGGGACTTTACAATTAATTGCAATTCATCTGATCACTCTTCATAACATTCTGGAGTATATGTAAATTTCCATCATACAAACTGAGGCAGCAGACTTTGTGAAAATTAATATTTGTGTCATTCTCAAAACTTTTGGCCACAACTGTATTAACACAGTAGTTAGTACTTTGTGTACTTGATTTTCTGATTGATGTGTCTGTCCCCAGGGCCTGTGAGAAGTTGCACAACCTGTGCCAATGTCATGGTGAGTTAATGTTCGTTACAGTATTCATAGACCGTACAATAGTAGTAGATAAGTGTTTGACAAATACAAATTCTTTACCACCACCTATGTTGACTGTGCTCGGTATTCATGAATATAAATTGTTTTCATGAAAAATAAGAAAATATGGTGGGAAAATCCAAAACATGTTGCTCCATTTTCAGATGGAATTACCCAATTGACAGCAGGATTATAAAAGGGTTCTTTGTGGAGGGGTAGGGTTCTACCAACAACACTTGTCATCTGAAGAACCCTTTTTGGGAGACAATGGATATTTGTAAGGCAAAGGGTTCTACGTAAAACCATTAACATGCAAAGAACCGTTTTTGGAAGAAAAGTATATTTAGATATTTTTTAAAGGCAAGAAGGTTTCTTTGGAAGGCAAGAAACCTTCTACACAGAACCCCTTCTGAATCTGAATTAGTTTATTTATTGTGCATTTTTATTTTAGATAGTGCCTGGACATTTGTGTTTACCTCAGTGTTTAAACTTTAACTTCAGGAGTTTAAAAAGTTAGGTGTGAGTAAACCTATATGGGAATATTTGTGCATATATCTGGTATTCCCTTTAATCATTTGACATGTAACTGACATAGTGGTGTAAAAGAACCCCAGTGTTGATATTAATAACCAGTTGAGTGGTTGTCATTTTTCCTCTATGTAGAGTAGAACATTAAAAACCGCGCCCATCAATATCATATTTCCCAGCATATTCTATTGCCGGTTGATTTTCAGAATTGTTTGTTTCAAAACCTGTGTTTTTGCATGTACATTGATTGGTTGATTAATCTTGTGCTACAAAAAGAAAAATAACATACATTTTCCTAAACTAATACAGTCTGTTAGTCCTTGGACTTATTGCACCCGTTACTGGGATGGTTGTTCAAGTTTAGATTTAGTCTCATTTATCAATATTCCCTACCCTGACAGTTATTCTGAATGCAGGTTGTGGGTGATACAAATTCGAATTGTTGGATATCCTCACTCTGGCTGGTTTCCAATTAGAATTACGCATCACTTTGCAAGTGAGCATAATGTGACTTGCAGGCCTGATGTGGCCTGTAAACCAGGAGTTTCCTACCACCACTGTGTTATTGTATAACTAGGCATTCAAAGAAAGGCCTTATGATATATGTAATGTATTGTCATAAAAAGTTTCATTGGTTAAGGCTGGTGGAACCATTTATAGAGGGTTCTAGGAAGAACCCTCCAAAAATAAAAGGGGGTTCTTAGTAAATCTATTCATAGAGGGTTCTAGATAGAACCATTTACAGGGGGTTCTATGAAGAACCCTACATAGAGGGTTCTAGGTAGAAACCTCTGCAAAGGGTTCTACCTAGCACATAAAAGGGTTCCCCTATGGGGACCAACCAAAGAACCCTATATTGTTTAATTTAGCTACTTTATTTCTAAGAGTGTATATTTCAAATCAGAAACCATTCTTCATTCAAGTAAAAATAAATGTATAGAATAAGGTTTACAAAAGTGAAGGCAAAGAAACCCTTCAAAGTGCAAAGTAGAACCTTCACACTACAATGTTTTAAAAATTATGTTGTAAATACAGTTTGATCATCTGTGATAACCAGAGATCAATGTTCTCTTATTCAGGAATCTACCAACTGGGTTCAGGTTGAACCTGCGGTCTTCACTGAAGAAGGCCCAATGTTCAGGTACACTCCTGGATTGTATTAGTCCCTCACCATATATCGTATGATAAAAGCTTTAAGTTTTGCTACCCAACAATTCTGTCTTAGGATAACATTAACTAGATGGAATAAACCTCCTATCCATTATTTAAAGAAAGTCTGACTTTATAGCATTTGTTGAACTACTTGTAAAAACTTAGGAAATACAGTATGTGAAGATCTACAGAAATGTTTAACAAAGTAAAGTAACCATTATGATGTTTGTCAACTGCTGATAAACAATTAAATACATGACTTACTTACTAAATCCATTCTGTCTTCTTATCATGGCATCCCTAGCATGTCTCCCCTGGGGCGCTACGAGTGCAGAGTATCAGGGCTCCGGTGGGTATGTAAAGACCATGTCAATCTGAAGTATCAATTCAGCTCCTGGGAACCTCACAGTGCAATGATGAAAAGCTTGGGGTACAAGCAAGGAGGTCCCCTATTGGACGTCACAATCGTTGCAGGAGAACTGGAAGAAGTGCATCTGCCACATTTTGCCTGTTTCGGTATGGGCGTATATGTTTATAATTAAAATATAACTGATGCAAACTACTTTTAAAAAGCCTTGTTGTTGATGTCAACCTGATGTTTATGCAAATGTGCCTGTTTTTATCTCTGCAGGCGATGATCCCTCCTTTAAAGAGAAAGTGAAAGTTCTACATGTAGAAGACTGTGGTGTGTCCGTAGAACAAGTGGATGAAGTCACCCGCTTCCACGTCAAGATCGTCCATCCAACCTTCTCTGCAAAAGGAGTTCTCGTGAGATCTGGCTTTCCGCTGAAAGCCCACTGTGACTTGCTGCTCTACCAGGCCAAGACAGCATTCCTCACGCTACATGCATATCTAGTTCCCTGTGATTCTTCAGTAGAAAAGGTTATTTCCACTTATTGTTCACCTCTGTGGTTAAATCATCTCTCAATGTTATCAATGCAGATAATATCCGTGGATTTATAAAATTGACATTTAATATACAGTGTATAATTGTCTAGACATAGCCAAGCTCCTATTCAGTGCTTGACCTGGGCAGGAGCTCACCGGAGCTGACTACCAGCACCTCAAATGTTCTACTATTGAGATCCTGTTCCTCTTATAGAATATTAGCTCAAAAGTATTGTGGAGCTCCTGCACCTAAATATTAGCAGTACTGGAACACCTGTGGTGTTAGGAAATCTTGGGGGTAAGAGTCCGATATGGTGTTGCTGTGTCAACATCTCCCAGCAGTTATTCTCATGGTTGCCTTAGATTCTTTAGTTTAGAATATGTTATATAATTAATTCATTGAAATCTGTTTCAAACTACAAAATCCAACTAAATGTAATGTATGAATATGTCGGCTTATGCTTCTTCAGGCAATGAAGAAAAAGGAGCAGTCTTATGGATACAGGAGTATCAGAAAACCACAACCAGTGAAGTCCCTTCGGATGAAGGATTGGTTCAGCCTCACAACGTCGCCTCCTTCTGCTGAAGTTAAACCTCCTGTATGGTTTGAGCTCCCACAGAATATCAATCTAATTCAAAAAGCAATAGCAATTTTAATATCCTAAAAAAACTACCAAAAAAACAACTCTCTCTCACCTACTGCCTCCACAGAAAATGAAGCTGAGATATGACAACACTACACCAAACTTCTTTGAGGTGTTCATGGAAGATGCAGATGTTGACTTCGGTATGAAGCTAATCAGTGATGTGGAGGGGGAAATCGTCTGGGATCACACAATACGAAAAGGTCAGAAAAATATTTTGCAAAAAAGATCAGTGTCTCAACAGACACCATGTCAGTTAAAGTCAAAGATTATAATAATAATTTAATTTCGTGTGTGTTTTTCCCCCAGCTGACTACAGACACAAAACCCCTCAGAATTCACAAAGTAAGTGCTGTAACATTCCTGTAAACATTAGAAGATCCTAAACTAAATTATTTTTCATTCAGCTTGGATCCCATCTGCATTCTATGGATGCCTATTAGGGACAAGTGAAGACAATAAAAAAATAAACAGTGATGGGTGGTACTTGGATGATTGTTTTTTGCATAATACTCCTTTAAAAATAAGTGGAAATATTTGGAGAAGAAAGTGACAAGATTTCCAGAATAATATAGTCAAAATTACATTTTGTGAATTAAGTGGCAATATTTGGAGGATACAAAAGGCAATATTTCGTAAATAAATTGGCAATATTTAGAAAATACAAAAGGCAATATTTCGTAAAATAAATTGGCAATATTTAGAGAATACAAAAGGCAATATTTCGGAAATAAAGTGGCAATATTTCGACACACTTGGTGTGTGTGTGCTTGCGTGTGCGTGCGATTTATTAGATCATTAGATTGATAAGCGTGAGTGCGCAGTGATGCCTGTTTGAACAAATGTATTAGATAATTAGATTGATGGCCATTTGGCTGCATACACATCTGCATACACATACAACCCTATGTATGTAACCACAGTTCCTCGTCCTGAAATGGTCCAAGGAAAGAAGATGGTGGACTGAACACAGCAGTGCAGATCACCTCAAGATGAAAACATAATATTCAATATATGTAAGTTAGACTAAATATTAACACTTCACATACTGGTGGGTAAAAAACTTCCATCTGGATAACAACACAAAACAAATCATAAGGCTAGAGAAATATATCAACAAACATTATGAAAACAAGTAACGCCCAAACATGATGGAGAGTAAAACAAGGAGAACCAATCTCCAAAAGAAAACGCGACTCCTCGACGGACACAGACGATTAAAGTTTTTCACCACTGGGAATGGCAAGGGTGGAAACCGATCTGTTAAAATCGATAAATGACAAACTGGAAGTTGAAGGCGAGTCTCGAGATGAGTGACGCAAAAGCTGCGACAATGGAGAAAGAAACAAACAAGCTAAAAGGGACTTTGAAACGGATTGAAACCGACGTTATTGAACTTAAAAGGAGAACATCTTTCGGAGAAAAGTTTAGAGACTAGATATACGAGAGTAAATCTGGTACTTACTGGTATCCAAGAGAAAGAAGGAGAAGTTCCTGAGGGTGTAGTGAGGGAGTTCCTCCTTACAGCGCTTCAGATCCCACACGAAGCTGTCAACAAAATCCAACTCAAACGTGTACACCATTTTGGACAGAGAGTACAGAGATATAAGCACCCAATCGTTGCCAAATTTGCTTTCTTTAAAGATAAAATCATTTTTAAAAGCCTGGGTAAAGGACTTGCAGACACTAAAATAGGCATGAATGATCAGTTCCCGAAGGAAATTGAAGAACTGCGCAAAGTTCTGTACCCAATCTTTAAGGAGAATAGATTAAAAGTGAAACGTGTAGCTCTCGTAGTCGATAAACTGTATATTGATAACCAAATGTTCCGAGACACAAAGACTACTCGATGGTTACTTTAAATATTACAAAGTTCCCATAGAGCAGTCAAATAATGGAACACTCAATACTAACCATATAAAAAGCTATAAAATACAACAATTGTTAAAAAATATATATTACAACTACACTATACCACTATACCATGTTGGAAAATAATTAGTATTAGACTTTCCATTTATAGTATTTCATAAATTAGAATAAAAGATAATTAGCTAAATAATACATCTTTAAATGTAAAGAACTGGAACACAAAAGTATTCAATCAACATGGTAGAGATAAAACACAGAGGACATAGAAGGCACTGTATGTGGGTATGTACGGATGTGTTGTGATGGAAGGTGGGGTGTGTGTTTTTGTGTTTGGAAAAGTGTGAGTGAAAAAGGATAAGGGTTGCAAATCCCAGAGCCAATGTGTGTTTGTGAGAAGGGGTTGTGAGAGAGCTTTCAATTTTGTGCAGATATGGGATATACATTTTTAAATGAATTATAAATATAGTTTATTTATTTATTGTCCTATCATGATGGAATTGTCCCCAAACCTATACCCTAGACACCCACCTGAGTGACCTGAGTGATCTGTTTAATGGGGCTAATGTAAGTAGTCTGTAAGCAGCCAAATCAGAAAGATGAATGCGGTCAGAGACGTACTAAAGAAGCACCAACCCCTCAAGATTCTGAGCCTGTCTGGCCGGGTTGGTCCTACCCTGCCAGGGGGCTCTTGAGTGGCGCAGCGGCCTAAGGCACTGCATCGCAGTGCTAGAGGCGTCACCACAGACCGTGGTTCGATCTCGGGCTGTAACACAACCCAGCGTTGTCCTAGCGTTGGCCCAGCTTTATCCTAATTAGGGTTTGGCCGGTGTAGGCCGTCATTGTAAATAAGAATTTGTTCTTAACTGATTTTCCTACTTAAATAAACACTACATTTAACAATTTTAAAAACAAGCCAAAGCCCTAATCTACGTCATCAGAGCGCGACATATGTTTGTTGTTGTTGAACGCTGTCGAACGCCGAAACCTGAACTAAAGCCCTCGGTTTAAAAGCCGACAGTGTTTTTATATACTTTTATTTTATTTTGAATCCTGCGGCTCTGTTGGGCTATTACTGTGAGCGCTGCTATCTGGCCCGGGATCCTGACAGATTCCGTATAGGGGGAGTGATGCTAAAGCACAGCTAGCTTTGCTGGCTCGGTGGTCTCAAATGGAGGCCGCTATTGAACGTTTCTAGAGTTGCAGGAGCTGTGTTTACTTTGCTTTGTTCCGGGACAATGTGGACCGTGTTGACTTTCAATGTAGCAACTGAATGCTTGCGGAGGACTACAGGAGCGAAGTAGCTACTCTAAGCATGCAAGTAGCAAACCTGCATACGCTGCTGGGGAACCCACGTCTTTTTCTTCCACTCCAGTAGCCGGACGCCACTCTGGTCTGGTGGAAGTTTCGCCGCCGTGTCGGCCCTCCACAGCCGACTGGCCGGTGTTAGGCAGGGTCCCATCCCCGAAGAGGTCTCCCCCTTCCCTGGAGAAAGGAGCTGTTCTCAACCCAACCAACCAGCCATGGAGGTATGTCACTCGCCATGGAAGTCGAAGAAGGCGCCCTCTGGCAACGGGGGTCTCCATGGAGATGTTGAGCCCGGAACTGACATAGACCAGAAACAGCTTTGTCGCCCTGGATCCAGAGGTTCCGGCTCCTTCATCCTTGGTGGCTTCCCAATCAAGATCGGATCCGGAGGTACCTCCGTCTTCGTCCTCGGTTCTGTCTCCCACTCCGGTGGCTTCTACCTCAAGTTCAGATCCTCGGAGCTCCCAGCCTCACCAGAACCTGAGGCTGCCTGAGAGACCAGACCATTCACATCACCAGCTGTCATCATAGGCAGCTCTATGGTGAGAAACATCTCGGTCCCCATGGCAAAAACCCTGTGCTACTCAGGAGCACGAGTACAGGATTTAACAAGGCTGCTTCCGACTGTTCTACCACAGATGCCGGGAGCTGACACTGTCGTAGTCCATGTGGGGTCAAACAACATCAGGAGGGCTAGCTCGGAACATTTGAAAGTAGATTTTAAAGAACTGATTTTAGCATTAAAAGACTCCAAAAAATGGCCAACAATTTCAGGTCCAGTACCATCGTTGGGCCGCTGGTGTGAAAGATTCAGCAGACTGCTGGCATTACACATCTGGCTAAAAGACTACTGATGCTCTGCTGGAGTCACTTTTATTGATACATTTTACACCTTCTGGAAACAGAATATACTCTACAGGAATGAGGAAGTCCATCCAAATCATCTTGGCTCCTGGACTCTGTCCATGCATTTAATGATCCAAGACCAGCTCAGTTAATCCCTACCATTGTGACAATGAGTCATCATAATGCTGCATCAAATATACTTGATCTTAAGGGCATTGGCAAACACAATATATGTAATTTAATTGATGTACCCCTAATTGCACCGAATACATCTGTTTATCCTACAGCTATTGTAAGCAGTAATCATGAGCCTGTAAACCAGAGTTACACTGTTAGCACTGAGGCGGTGTGCAATTGTAGGAAGACCACTTTATGCAGCTCACCCTGCACTATCAGCTCCAATGTAAATAACATGAGTAAGTCTTCCTCTGATAAGCTTCCCAGTAAAACATGAAAAACAATCAAGCAATCCAGGAAAGTGCTTAAAATAGCCCATATTAACATATGTAGCCTAAGAAACAAGGTCCATGAAGTCAATAACTTGTTTGTAACAGATGACATTCATATTCTGACTATCTCTGAAACTCACTTAGATAAAACCTTTGATGATACAGTGGTAGCAATACATGGTTATAACATCTACCGAAAAGACAGAAATGCCAACGGAGGTGGTTTTGCGGTCCATATTCAGAACCACATTCCTGTAAAGCTTAGAGACGATCTAATGTTAAATACTGTTGAAATAATATGGTTACAGGTTCATCTGCCTCACCTAAAGCCCAATATTGTGGGAAGCTGCTATAGACCACCAAGTGCTAACAGTCAGTATCTGGATAGCATGTGTGAAATGCTTGATAATGTATGTGATATCAACAGAGAAGTACATTTTATGGGTGATTTAAATATTGAATGGCTATCATCAAGTTGTCCACTCAGGAGATAACTTCAAACTGTAACCAGTGCCTGCAACCTGGATCAGGTTGTCAGTCAACCTACCAGGGTAGTTACAAACAGCACAGGAATTAAGTCATCAACATGTATTGATCACATCTTTACTAATGCTGCAGATGTTTGCTTTAAAGCAGTATCCAGATCCATAGGATGTAGTGTTCACAATATAGTAGCCATATCTAGGAAAACCAACGTTCTAAAGGCTGGGTCTAATATAGTGTATAAGAGGTCATACAATAAGTTTTGTAGTGTTTCATATGTTGATGATGAAATAATATTTGCTGGTCTGTGGTGTGTAATGAGGAGCAACCAGACGCTGCACTTGATGCATTTAAGAAACTACTTATTCCAGTTATTAATAAGCACGCACCCATTAAGAAAATGATGTTAAAAATGTTAAATCCCCTTGGATTGATGAGGAATTGAAAAATTGTATGGTTGAGAGGGATGAGGCAAAAGGTATGGCAATTAAGTCTGTCAGCCCAACTGATTGTCAAATGTACTGTAAATTAAGAAATCATGTGACTAAACAAAATAAAAATAAACTACACTATGAAACAAAGATAAATTATATACAAATTATAGTAAAAAGCTTTGGGGCACCTTCAATTAAATTGTGGGGGAAAAAAACAACTCGGCTCCTTCATTCATTGAATCAGATGGCTCATTCATCACAAAGCCCACTGATATTGCAAACTACTTTAACTTCACTAGGGTATGTGGGACGCTAGCGTCAACAGCCAGTGAAACTGCAGGGCGCCAAATTCAAAACAACAGATATCCCATAATTAAAAATCCTCAAACATACAAGTATTTTACACCATTTTAAAGATACACTTGTTGTAAATCCAGCCACAGTGTCCGATTTCAAAAAGGCTTTACAACGAAAGCACATCAAACGATTATGTTAGGTCAGAGCCAAGTCACAGAAAAACACAGCCATTTTTCCAGCCAAAGAGAGGAGAAATAGAGATCAAATTAATCACTAACCTTTGATGATCTTCGTCAGATGACACTCATACGACTTCATGTTACACAATACATGTATGTTTTGTTCGTTAAAGTTCATAATTATATCCTACAATCTCAGTTTACATTGGCGCGTTATGTTCAGTAGTTCCAAAACATCCGGTGATTTTGAAGAGAGCCACATCAATTTACAGAAATACTCATAATAAACATTGCTAAAAGATACAACTGTGATGCATGGAATTTTAGATCCACTTCTCCTTAACTTGTTTGGGATAGGGGGCAGCATTTTCACGTTTGGATGAAAAGCGTGCCCAGAGTAAACTGCCTGCTACTCAGGCCCAATTGCTAATATATGCATATTATTAGTAGATTGTGATAGAAAACACTCTGAAGTTTCTAAAACTGTTTGAATGATGTCTCAGAGTATAACATAACTCATATGGCAGGCGAAAACCTGAGAAAAATGCACCAGGAAGTGGGAAATCTAAGGTTTGTAGTTTTTCAACTCTTGGCCTATCGAATACACAGTGTCTATGTTTATGTGAGAGTTAGCTTGAGTTCCATTGCATTTCTGAAGACAAAGGAATTCTCCGGTTGGAACATTATTGAAGATTTATGTTAAAAACATCCTAAAGATTGATTCTATACTTCGTTTGACATGTTTCCAAGGACTGTAACGTAACTTTTTGACTTTTCTTCTGCTCCTAGTGATCGCACGTCATGAATTTGGAATACTGGGCTAAACGCGCTAACAAAAAGGAGGTGTTTGGACATAAATTATGAACTTTATCGAACAAATCAAACATTTATTGTGGAACTGGGATTCCTGGGAGTGCATTCTGATGAAGATCATCAAAGGTAAGTGAATATTTACAATGCTATTTCTGACTTCTGTTGACTCCAAAACATGGAGGATATCTGTATGGCTTGGTTTTGTGTCTGAGCGCTGTACTCAGTTTATTGCATGGTGTGCTTTTTCCGTAAAGTTAAAAAAAAATCTGATACATATTCTAGCTTTTATGGCTGAGTAGCAAGAAGTTTAATTTGGGCACGCTTTTCATCCAAAAAATCAGAATGCTGCCTTCTACCCTAGTGAAGTTAATAACTTTTCATTGATAAGATAAGCAAACCTAGGGATGACATAACTGCAACAAACTCTGACACTACACATCCAAGTATATCGGACCAAATTATGAAAGACAAGAATTGTAGTTTTGAATTCCGTAAAGTCAGTGTGGAAAAGGTGATAAAATTATTGTTGTCTATCAACAATGACAAGCCACTGGGGTCTGACAATCTGGATGGAAAATTACTGAGTATATGTCAAGAGAATTTTCAATCCCAATGATGTCGACTCAACAATCACTTAAGCTTTGACCAATTCCCCCGAGGTTGTAAAGCTCGAGTTAATAGAAGAATTTAGACAAAGTCTCAGTCTGCAATAGATCAATACTTTATTCAGAGAACGTTCTGAAGTCAAAAATGAGAACATTTTATAATTCCCATTTTATAATTCCCACACCCACACACACACACACACACACACACACACACACACACACACACACACACACACACACACACACACACACACACACACACACACACACACACCAGTAGAAACTCCACCTCTCTTTAGGTGGGCTGTATTTTTCCACAATACTAACACATAATCTCTCATTATCTTCTACAAGCCTAGCCATTCCTAACAGTTACTCCCCCTACCTGAGTTGGGGAGTCCTCTTTCCTGTTATTTTGTTTCAGAGTTATCACATGTCGACAGTTCAGTTGGCCTTGAAAGTCTCAACTCTACCCAGCTCATATTGCGAAATATTAACACAATGATCTAGTCTTAAGAAAATGACTGGAAAAACTGTTAAATCCCCTTGGATTGATGAGGAATTAAAAAATTGTATGGTTGAGAGGGATGAAGCAAAAGGTATGGCAATTAAGTCTGTCAGCCCAACTGATTGGCAAATGTACTGTAAATTAAGAAATCATGTGACTAAACAAAATAAAAATAAACTACACTATGAAACAAAGATAAATTATATAAAAATTATAGTAAAAAGCTTTGGGGCACCTTCAATTAAATTGTGGGGGAAAAAAACAACTTAGCTCCTTCATTCATTGAATCAGATGGCTCATTCATCACAAAGCCCACTGATATTGCAAACTACTTTAACTTCACTAGGGTATGTGGGACGCTAGCCAGTGAAACTGCAGGGCGCCAAATTCAAAACAACAGAAATCCCATAATTAAAAATCCTCAAACATACAAGTATTTTACACCATTTTAAAGATACACTTGTTGTAAATCCAGCCACAGTGTCCGATTTCAAAAAGGCTTTACGACGAAAGCACACCAAACGATTATGTTAGGTCAGAGCCAAGTCACAGAAAAACAGCCATTTTTCCAGCCAAAGAGAGGAGTCACAAAAAGCAGAAATAGAGATAAAATTAATCACTAACCTTTGATGATCTTCGTCAGATGACACTCATACGACTTCATGGTACACAATACATGTATGTTTTGTTCGGTAAAGTTCATAATTATATCCTAAAATATCAGTTTACATTGGCACGTTATGTTCAGTAGTTCCAAAACATTGATTTTGCAGAGAACCACATCAATTTACAGAAATACTCATAATAAACATTGCTAAAAGATACAACTGTGATGCATGGAATTTTAGATCCACTTCTCCTTAACTTGTTTGGGATAGGGGGCAGCATTTTCACATTTGGATGAAAAGCGTGCCCAGAGTAAACTGCCTGCTACTCAGGCCCAGTTGCTAATATATGCATATTATTAGTAGATATGTATATAAAACACTCTCAAGTTTCTAAAACTGTTTGAATGATGTCGCAGAGTATAACAGAACGCATATGGCAGGCGAAAACCTGAGAAAAATGCACCAGGAAGTGGGAAATCTGAGGTTTGTAGTTTTTCAACTCTTGGCCTATCGAATACACAGTGTCTATGGGGTCATATTGCACTTCCTAAGGCTTCCACTAGATGTCAACAGTCTTTAGAACCTTGTTTGATGCTTCTACTGTGAAGTGGGGGCAAATGAGAGGGGATTGAGTAAGGTCTCTCCCAGAGTGCCACAAGCTGACCATGTGCGTTCATGTGAGAGTTAGCTTGAGTTCCATTGCATTTCTGAAGACAAAGGAATTCTCCGGTTGGAACATTATTGAAGATGTATGTTAAAAACATCCTAAAGATTGTTTCTATACTTTGTTTGACATGTTTCCAAGGACTGTAACAGAACTTTTTGACTTTTTGTCTGCTCCTAGTGATCGCGCGTCATGAATTTGGAATACTGGGCTAAACGCGCTAACAAAAAGGAGGTGTTTGGACATAAATTATGAACTTTATCGAACAAATCAAACATTTATTGTGGAACTGGGATTCCTGGGAGTGCATTCTGATGAAGATCATCAAAGGTAAGTGAATATTTACAATGCTATTTCTGACTTCTGTTGACTCCAAAACATGGAGGATATCTGTATGGCTTGGTTTTGTGTCTGAGCGCTGTACTCAGTTTATTGCATGGTGTGCTTTTTCCGTAAAGTTAAAAAAAAATCTGATACATATTCTAGCTTTTATGGCTGAGTAGCAAGAAGTTTAATTTGGGCACGCTTTTCATCCAAAAAATCAGAATGCTGCCTTCTACCCTAGTGAAGTTAATAACTTTTCATTGATAAGATAAGAAAACCTAGGGATGACATAACTGCAACAAACTCTGACACTACACATCCAAGTATATCGGACCAAATTATGAAAGACAAGAATTGTAGTTTTGAATTCCGTAAAGTCAGTGTGGAAAAGGTGATAAAATTATTGTTGTCTATCAACAATGACAAGCCACTGGGGTCTGACAATCTGGATGGAAAATTACTGAGTATATGTCAAGAGAATTTTCAATCCCAATGATGTCAACTCAACCAGCACTTAAGCTTTGACCAATTCCCCCGAGGTTGTAAAGCTCGAGTTAATAGAAGAATTTAGACAAAGTCTCAGTCTGCAATAGATCAATACTTTATTCAGAGAACGTTCTGAAGTCAAAAATGAGAACATTTTATAATTCCCATTTTATAATTCCCACACCCACACACACACACACACACACACACACACACACACACACACACACACACACACACACACACACACACACACACACACACACACACACACACACACACACACACACACACACACACACACACACACCAGTAGAAACTCCACCTCTCTTTAGGTGGGCTGTATTTTTCCACAATACTAACACATAATCTCTCATTATCTTCTACAAGCCTAGCCATTCCTAACAGTTACTCCCCCTACCTGAGTTGGGGAGTCCTCTTTCCTGTTATTTTGTTTCAGAGTTATCACATGTCGACAGTTCAGTTGGCCTTGAAAGTCTCAACTCTACCCAGCTCATATTGCGAAATATTAACACAATGATCTAGTCTTAAGAAAATGACTGGAAAAACTGTTAAATCCCCTTGGATTGATGAGGAATTGAAAAATTGTATGGTTGAGAGGGATGAAGCAAAAGGTATGGCAATTAAGTCTGTCAGCCCAACTGATTGGCAAATGTACTGTAAATTAAGAAATCATGTGACTAAACAAAATAAAAATAAACTACACTATGAAACAAAGATAAATTATATAAAAATTATAGTAAAAAGCTTTGGGGCACCTTCAATTAAATTGTGGGGGAAAAAAACAACTTAGCTCCTTCATTCATTGAATCAGATGGCTCATTCATCACAAAGCCCACTGATATTGCAAACTACTTTAACTTCACTAGGGTATGTGGGACGCTAGCCAGTGAAACTGCAGGGCGCCAAATTCAAAACAACAGAAATCCCATAATTAAAAATCCTCAAACATACAAGTATTTTACACCATTTTAAAGATACACTTGTTGTAAATCCAGCCACAGTGTCCGATTTCAAAAAGGCTTTACGACGAAAGCACACCAAACGATTATGTTAGGTCAGAGCCAAGTCACAGAAAAACAGCCATTTTTCCAGCCAAAGAGAGGAGTCACAAAAAGCAGAAATAGAGATAAAATTAATCACTAACCTTTGATGATCTTCGTCAGATGACACTCATACGACTTCATGGTACACAATACATGTATGTTTTGTTCGGTAAAGTTCATAATTATATCCTAAAATATCAGTTTACATTGGCACGTTATGTTCAGTAGTTCCAAAACATTGATTTTGCAGAGAACCACATCAATTTACAGAAATACTCATAATAAACATTGCTAAAAGATACAACTGTGATGCATGGAATTTTAGATCCACTTCTCCTTAACTTGTTTGGGATAGGGGGCAGCATTTTCACATTTGGATGAAAAGCGTGCCCAGAGTAAACTGCCTGCTACTCAGGCCCAGTTGCTAATATATGCATATTATTAGTAGATATGTATATAAAACACTCTCAAGTTTCTAAAACTGTTTGAATGATGTCGCAGAGTATAACAGAACGCATATGGCAGGCGAAAACCTGAGAAAAATGCACCAGGAAGTGGGAAATCTGAGGTTTGTAGTTTTTCAACTCTTGGCCTATCGAATACACAGTGTCTATGGGGTCATATTGCACTTCCTAAGGCTTCCACTAGATGTCAACAGTCTTTAGAACCTTGTTTGATGCTTCTACTGTGAAGTGGGGGCGAATGAGAGGGGATTGAGTAAGGTCTCTCCCAGAGTGCCACGAGCTGACCATGGGCGTTCATGTGAGAGTTAGCTTGAGTTCCATTGCATTTCTGAAGACAAAGGAATTCTCCGGTTGGAACATTATTGAAGATGTATGTTAAAAACATCCTAAAGATTGTTTCTATACTTTGTTTGACATGTTTCCAAGGACTGTAACAGAACTTTTTGACTTTTTGTCTGCTCCTAGTGATCGCGCGTCATGAATTTGGAATACTGGGCTAAACGCGCTAACAAAAAGGAGGTGTTTGGACATAAATTATGAACTTTATCGAACAAATCAAACATTTATTGTGGAACTGGGATTCCTGGGAGTGCATTCTGATGAAGATCATCCAAGGTAAGTGAATATTTATAATGCTATTTCTGACTTCTGTTGACTCCAAAACATGGGGGATATCTGTATGGCTTGGTTTTGTGTCTGAGCGCTGTACTCAGATTATTGCATGGTGTGCTTTTTCCGTAAAGTTTTTTTAAATCTGACACATGTTCTAGCTTTTATGGCTGAGTAGCAGGAAGTTTAATTTGGGCACGCTTTTCATCCAAAAATCCGAATGCTGCCCCCTACCCTAGTGAAGTTAATGACTTTTCATTGATAAGATAAGAAAACCTAGGGATTACATAACTGCAACAAACTCTGACACTACACATCCAAGTATATCGGACCAAATTATGAAAGACAAGGATTGTAGTTTTGAATTCCGTAAAGTCAGTGTGGAAAAGGTGATAAAATTATTGTTGTCTATCAACAATGACAAGCCACTGGGGTCTGACAATCTGGATGGAAAATTACTGAGTATATGTCAAGAGAATTTGCAATCCCAATGATGTCGACTCAACAATCACTTAAGCTTTGACCAATTCCCCCGAGGTTGTAAAGCTCGGGTTAGTAGAAGAATTTAGACAAAGTCTCAGTCTGCAATAGATCAATACTTTATTCAGAGAACGTTCTGAAGTCAAAAATGAGAACATTTTATAATTCCCATTTTATAATTCCCACACACACACACACACACACACACACACACACACACACACACACACACACACACACACACACACACACACACACACACACACACACACACACCAGTAGAAACTCTGACACTACACATCCAAGTATATTGGACCAAATTATGAAAGACAAGAATTGTAGTTTTGAATTCCGTAAAGTCAGTGTGGAAAAGGTGATAAAACTCCACCTCTCTTTAGTTGGGCTGTATTTTTCCACAATACTAACACATAATCTCTCATTATCTTCTACAAGTCTAGCCATTCCTAACAGTTACTCCCCCTACCTGAGTTGGGGAGTCCTCTTTCCTGTTATTTTGTTTCAGAGTTATCACATGTCGACAGTTCAGTTGGCCTTGAAAGTCTCAACTCTACCCAGCTCATATTGCGAAATATTAACACAATGATCTAGTCTTAACTTCACTAGGGTAGGGGGAAGCATTCTGAATTTTGGATGAAATGCATGCCCAAAGTAAACTGCATGCTTCTCGGGCCCAGAAGACATGATATGCATATAACTGGTAGATTTGGATAGAAAACACTCTAAAGTTTCCAAAACTGTTAAGAAAACTAACAACATATCATATCAAACTTTATTTGTCACATGCGCCGAATACAACAAGTAATAATAATATTAATAAGAAGAAGAAATAATATGCAAGGCAGGTCCTACAGGCCCTAGTTTTGTAGCACCTTGACTACTGTTCAGTCGTGTGGTCAGGTTCCACAAAAAAAGGACATAGGAAAATTGCAATTGGCTCAGAACAGGGCAGCATGGCTAGCCCTTGGATGTACACAGAGAGCTAATATTAATAATATGCATGTCAAACTACTGGCACACAGCTCAGACACCCATGCATACCCCACTAGAAATGCCACAAGAGGTCTCTTCACAGTCCCCAAGTCAAGAACATACTATGAGAGGCACACAGTACTAAATAGAGCCATGACTACATGGAACTTTATTCCACATCAAGTAACTGACGCAAGCAGTAAAGTCAGATTTAAAAAACAGATAAAAACACCTGATGGAACAGCGGGGACTGTGAAGCAACACAACCATTGGCACAGACGCACGCATACATACACACACACACACACACATACACACATACACACACACACACACACGATAACATACGCACTATACATACACATGGATTTAGTACTGCAGATATGTGGTGGTGGAGTAGGGGCCTGAGGGCACACAGAGTGTTGTGAAATCTGTGAATGTTTTGTAATGTTTTAAAATTGTATAAACTGCCTTAATTTTGCTGGACTCCAGGAAGAGTATGGGAATCCATAATAAATACAAATACAAATGGGAGAGCATAATATACAAGGACATTCTCAAAGCTACTAATGAGAACCTTGACAACCGTGCACCTAACCGGTGGGGATTCCGGTGGGGTCCCCCCACCCAGGCAGTGGCAGTGCTAGCTGCAGTAACAAATGGGGCGGGGGTCACACTCTGACATTCAGAGAGGGGGAATATTATTGTGGCCTTGGTGGCACAAAATAATCAAAGGTCTGACTGCACAGAGATGCTTGGGGAAATGGTCACAACTGGGACCAGCATGTTTGTGTTTCAGGGGAAGGGGGTGAGTATGATCTCCATCACCTAGGAGATCAGATGCCTGTTTTTGCTAAATGTTGCATGCCTTCTCAAACAGCTGCAACTGTATATGCATTCAAAAATCAAGCCCTTTCTTGAGGGGCTCTGGGATGGAATAACTGTTGAGCATCTGAGTTTATGGTTGTTTGTGGGGGAAAGGGGTTGAGTGTGTATGAGTTGTCTGTCTGTGTGTGTGTATACATCCCACAACTGTTGCAAGGGAGTAAAGGTGTTTGGAACAATATAGGATGAATCACAATAATTGTTTGCTATAATAATAATTGCTTGCAAAAAAATTATTTTTGTAATGGCAATCCTGGTTAGAGGTAACACTCCCTTGCATGAACTGCCTACATTATTAGGAATTGTATTTGTTAATTGTGGAAATTAAGATAATGTATACAGTACCAGTCAAAAGTTTGGACACACCTACTAATTTTTACCATTTGCTAAACTGTAGAATAATAGTGAAGACATCTAAACTATGAAATAACACATATGGAATCATGTAGTACACAAAAAAGTGTGAAACAAATTCATCAAAGTAGCCACCCTTTGCCTCGATGAAAGCTTTTCACACTCTTGGCATTCTCTCAACCATCTTCACCTTGAACAATTTTCCAACAGTCTTGAAGGAGTTCCCACATGTGCTGAGCACTTGTTGGCTGCTTTTCTTTCACTCTGCGGTCCAACTCATCCCAAACCATCTCATTTGGGCTGAGGTTGGGTGATTGTGGAGGCCAGGTCATCTGATGCAGCACTCCATCACTCTCCTAAATAAATCACTGACAGTGTCACCAGCAAAGCACCCCCACACCATCACACCTCCTCCTCCATGCTTCACAGTGGGAACCACACATGCAGACATCACACATTCATCAGATTTGGACATCAGACCAAAGGACAGATTTCCACCAGTCTAATGTCCATTGCTCGTGTTTCATGGCCCAAGCAAGTCTCTTCTTATTGGTGTCCTTTAGTAGTGGTTTCTTCACAGCAATTCCACCACGAAGGCCTGATTCACGCAGTCTTCTCTGAACAGTTGTTGTTGAGATGTGTCTGTTGAACTCTGTGAAGCATTTATTTGGGCTGCAATCTGAGGTGCAGTTACCTCTAATTAACTTATCCTGTGCAGCAGAGGTAACTCTGGGTTTTCCTTTCCTGTGGCGGTCCTCATGAGAGCCAGTTTCATCATAGTGCTTGATGGTTTTTGCGACGGCACTTGAAGACACTTTCAAAGTTCCTGAAATTTTCCGGATTGACTGACCTATATGTCTTAACTTCTTGGCGCTAGGGGTCAGATTTTTATTTTATTTTTAAATAACGTTCCCAAGGTATTTCTCAGGTCCAGATCATAGAATATGCATATAATTTACAGATTATGATAGAAAACACTCCAAAGTTTCCAAAACTGTCAAAATATTGTCTGTGAGTATAACAAAACTTATTTTGCAGGCGAAAACCTGAGGAAATCTAACCCGGAAGTGATTTTTTTTAATTTATTTTTTTATCTGTGTTTCATTTCCCGTCTTTCTTCCATTTAAAATGGTATCAATCAGATTACTTTTCCAATGGCTTCCTCGGGCTGTGACCAGGCTTTAGACATAGTTTCAGGCTTTTATTTTGAAAAATTAGCGAGATTTTTCAAAACTAGTCAGGTGTCCTTTGATTAGTTCCTGCGCGCGAGAGGGGTAGCTCTCCATTTTCTTTCTCTCTTTTATTGAATAGGTTACGGTCCGGTTTAAATATTATCAATTATGTATGTTAAAAACAACCTGAGGATTGATTATAAAAAACATTTGACATGTTTCTACGAACATTACGGATACTTTTTGGAATTTTCGGCGAACAGAACGAGGCTGTAGTTTTCTGAACTTAACGCGCAACCCAAATGGCGTTTTTTTGTTATAAAAGTAATATTTATCGAACAAAAATAACATTTATTGTGTAACTGGGAGTCTCGTGAGTGCAAACATCCGAAGATTATCAAAGGTAAGCGATTAATGTTATTGCTTTTCTGACTTTCGTGACCATGCTAATTTGGGGCTAGCTGTTCTAGCATTGATTGATACACTCACAAAAGCTTGGATTGCTTTCGCTGTAAAGCATATTTTCAAAATCTGACATGATAGGTGGATTAACAACAAGCTAAGCTGTGTTTTGGTATATTTCACTTGTGATTGCATGATTATAAATATTTTTAGTAATATTTTTGAATCTGATACGTTTGGGAATTTTCTTCTGCCTTTCAGGACCGGAATGAGGCTTGGTTTTCTGAAGATAACGCGCAACCCAAATGGCGTTTTTTTGTTATAAAGCTAATATTTATCGAACAAAAAGAACATTTATTGTGTAACTGGGAGTCTCGTGAGTGCAAACATCCGAAGATTATCAAAGGTAAGCGATTAATTTTATTGCTTTTCTGACTTTTGTGACCATGCTAATTTGGGGCTAGCTGTTCTAGCATTGATTGATACACTCACAAAAGCTTGGATTGCTTTCGCTGTAAAGCATATTTTCAAAATCTGACACGATAGGTGGATTAACAACAAGCTAAGCTGTGTTTTGGTATATTTCACTTGTGATTGCATGATTATAAATATTTTTAGTAATATTTTGCACCCTGCAATTCAGCGGTTGTTTAGGAAAATGATGATGAAAATGATAAAGGGATCCGTAGCGCAGAGAGGTTAAAGTATTGATGGACTGTCGTTTCTATTTGTTTATTTGTGCTGTTCTTGCATAATACAGACTTCGTCTTTTATCAAATAGGGCTATATTTTGTATACCACCCCTATCTTGTCACAACACAACTGAAGGTACACCTGTTAATTGATATGCATTCCAGGTGACTACAGTACCTCATGAAGATGGTTGAGAGAATGCCAAAAGTGTGCAACGCTGTTATCAAGGCAAAGGGTGGCTACTTTGAACAATAAGAAATATATTTTGATTTGTTTTTACACTTTTTGGTACTATATGTTTCCATATGTGTTATTTCATAGTTTCAATGTCTTCACTGTTATTCTACAATGTAGAAAATAGTCAAACTAAAGAAAAATCCTGTAATGAGTAGTTTTGTCCAAACTTTGACCGGTACTGTATGTGAATATATTAACAAAAAATATATGTGGGGGATTGAAAATGATGCAGACAATTACATTGACTACAATCTATCTGCAACATAAAAAGCTGATCTACCAACCCCTAAAAAAGAATCTGTTGGACAACATTTTCCAGGTTCTAATAATCATAATCATTTGGTTATTATGTGCTTAAAGAGAAAGTATTTCCTTGTTACTGAAGCCAATTGTCAAGTATAGTTTCACCAGGTCATCAAACTGCATGCATTTCAACGGTGGCGTGGACAGCAACAGGGAGCCAGAGAGACGTGCGGTTAACCAGATACACTAGTTTAATCTTGAAATACTAAGTGTGACTTTATATTCAAAATGTTGACTTTATTCTCGAAATAAAATGTCTAGTTTATTCTCTAAATATTGCCACTTTTTTAAAGTACCATCATGCAAGACAAATCTAAAATACAAGTACCACCACCGTTTGCCGTTTATTTTTTTCTCTTGAAATGGCTCTAATAATCTTCCGTAGCATCCAAGCTTCAGCACAATTTATCATGGTTTTAATTTCGATTTTAGTGTATTACATGTGTGAATTTCATTGTGTTTAAATGCAATTGTCCTGCAACCAATCTTTGCCTCAGACCTGCACTTTGTGGACCTCCACCGGACAGACCTTATCCAGAGAGTGTGCCTGGTGAAGCCCATATTGGATCAAATCCTGGACAAGAGAATTATCAATGATGAGGGCTACAATACAGTAATGGCCAAACGCACCACACAGGACCAGATGAGGGAACTCTACATGGGACCTCTGAGGGCAAGTGGCATCAGAGCAAAACATATTTTCTATGAGATCCTGAAGGAGCTGGAGCCACTGCTAATCAAAGAGCTGGAGGGTGAATAAGGAGCTAGAATGGTGAATGGGGGGCATTTTAAGTTTGTTTTAGGGGAAAAGGGCATAAATGATGGCAGTTATGCTTTGTTTTATTACTTTGTGTTTACAAGAAAACACAACATAAGAGGAGTATAGCATCATTCTTTTATCATTCTTATTTTTCTACATGTAAATATTAGTAGCCAGCAGAACAGCAATGCAGTGTTTTAGCCTAGAGGCTTTGTCAAAGATATAACATTTGATAACAGTTGGGTTGGAATTGAATTTCCTCTGAAAATATAACATTTGCTCAACCGGTTCACCTAGACGCTCTGGATTACTTACAGACAAGAAAATATATTAAGGAAATATATAATATAACGATGATGCAAACAATGAAATTATTTCATTTGGGCTATTTTATAAATGACAAGTTAGTGAGGGTAAGGAATACCAGTGATGTAAATAAATATATGAAGATAAAACTTCATAAAGCTTAATGTACCTGCCTAATGAAACATTTTACAGTGATGAATGATTTGTGACATCATTTTTACAACACGGGTATTAGAATATGTATTGAAATAAATACCTACCAACAGATGTGTCTTTTGTACTGATTTAAATGATTTTGTCATTGTGCTAAAATAAATATAAATTCTAGCCCATGTGGCTCAGTTGGTAGAGCATGGTGCTTGCAACGGCAAGCTCGTGGGTTCAATTCCTACAGGGGAACAGTACAAAAAAAGCATTAAGTACAAAAAGTTTGTGCACTCACTGTAAGTCACTCTGGATAAGAGTGTCTGCTTAATGATTAAAATGTAAATATTTATATTTGCTAAAGTATTCGATGTTTTGAGTGATCGGCGAAAATGTCAGGCATCCAATACAGATAGAAAACCTGTTACTTCTCAATAAGATATACACTACATGTATGTGGACACCTGCTCATCAAACATCTCATTCCAAAATCATGGGCATTAATATGGAGTTGGTCCCCCCTTTGCTGCTATAACGGCCTCCACTCTTCTGGGAAGGCTTTCTACTAGAGGTTGGAACATTACTGCTGGGACTTGCTTCCATTCAGCCACAAGAGCATTAGTGAGGTCGGCTATGATGTTGGGCGATTAGACCTGGCTTGCAGTCGGCATCCCAAATTATCCCTAAGGTGTTCGATGGGGTTAAGGTCAGGGCTATGTGCAGGCCAGTCAAGTTCGTCCACACCGATCTCGACAAACCATTTCTGTAGAGACCTCACTTTGCGCACAGGGGAATTGTCATACTGAACCAGGAAAGGGCCTTCCCCAAACTGTTGCCACAGAGTTGGAAGCACAGAATCATCAAGAATGTTATTGTATGCTGTAGCGTTAAGATGTCCTTTCAATGGAACTAAGGGAACTAGCCAGAACCATGAAAAACAGCCCTAGACCATTATTCATCCTCCACGGAACTATACAGTTGGCACTATGCATTGGGGCAGGTAGCATTTTCCTGGCATCCGTCAAACCCAGATTCGTTCGACGGACTGCCAGATGGTTAGATGGAGAAGCGTTCACTCCAGAGAATGCGTTTCCACTGCTCCAGAGTCCAATGGCGATGAGCTTTAAACCACTCCAGCCAACGCTTGGCATTGCACATGGTGATCTTTGGCTTGTGTACTGTTGCTCGGCCATGGAAACCCATTTCATGAAGCTCCCGAAGAACAGTTCTTGTGCTGACTTTCCATTCTGTGAGCTTGTGTGGCCTACCACTTCGCGGCTGATCCGTTGTTGCTCCTATGTTTCCACTTCACAATAACAGCACTTACAGTTGACCGGGGCAGCGCTAGCACTACATAAATTTTACAAACTGACGGTGCCACGTTGAAAGTCACTGAGCGCTTCAATAAGGCCATTCTACCGCCAATGTTTCCTATGGAGATTGCACGGCATTGTGCTCGATTTTATATAATCCAGCTATGGGTGTGGCTGAAATAACAAAATCCCCTAATTTGAAGGGGTGTCCACATACCTTTATACATACAGCGCATTTGGAAAGTATTCAGACGTCTACATTTTCTTACGTTACAGCCTTACACTAAAATGTATTAAATATTTCCCCCTCCTCATCAATCTACACACAATACCCCATAATGACAAAGAAAAAACAGGTTTATATACATTTTTACAAATGTATTGAGAAAAAAAAACTGAGATAACACATTTACATAACTATTCAGACCCTTTACTCAGTACTTTGTTGAAGCACCTTTGGCAGCGATTACAGCCTTGAGTCTTCTTGGGTGTGATGCTACAAGCTTGGCACATCTGCATTTGGGGAGCTTCTCACATTCTTTTCTGCAGATCCTCTCAAGCTCTGTCAGGTTGGATGTGGATCATTGCTACACTGGTATTTTCTAGTCTCTCCAGAGATGTTAAATCGGGTTCAAGTCTGGGCTCTGGCTGAGCCACTCACGGACATTCAGAGACTTGTCCCGAAGCCACTCCTGTGTTGTCTTGGCTGTGTGCTTAGGGTTGTTGTCCTGTTGGAAGGTGGACCTTCTCCCCAGTCTGAGGTCCTGAGCACTCTGGATCAGGTTTTCATCAAGGATCTCTCTGTACTTTGCACCGTTCATCTAGCATTGATGCTGACTAGTCTCCCAGTCCCTGCCGCTGAAAAACATCCCACAGCATGATGCTGTCACCACCATGCTTCACCGTAGGGATTGTGCCAGGTTTCCTCCAGACATGACGCTTGTCATTCAGGCCAAAGAGTTCAATCTTGGTTTCATCAGACCAGATAATCTTGTTTCTCATGGTCTGAGAGTGTTTAGGTGGCTTTTGGCAAACTCCAAGCTGGCTGTCATGTGCCTTTTACTGAGGAATGGCTTTCATCTGGCCACTGTACCATAAAGGCCCTATTGGTGGAGTGCTGCAGAGATGGTTGTCCTTCTGGAAGGTTCTCTCATATCCACCAGAGTTCTGTCAGAGTGACCATCGGGTTCTTGGTCACCTCCCTGACCAAGACCCTTCTCCCCCGATTGCTCTGTTTGGCCGGTGGCCATCTCTAGTAGGAGTCTTGGTGCTTCCAAACTTCTTCCATTTAAGAATAATGGAGGCCACTGTGTTCTTGGGGACCTTCAATATTGCAGAAATTCTTTGGTACCCTTCCCCAGATCTGTGCCTCGACACAATCCTGTCTCGGAGCTCTATGGACAATTCCTTCGACCTCATGGCTTGGTTTTTGCTCTGATATGCACTGTCAACTGTAGGACCTTATATAGACAGGTGTGTGCCTTTCCAAATCATGTCCATTCAATTGAATTTACCACAGGTGGACTCCAATCAAGTTGTAGAAACATCTCAAGAATAATCAATGGAAACAGGATGCACCTGAGCTCAATTTCGAGTCTCATAGCAAAGGGTCTTAATACTTAATGTAAATAAGTAAATTATATTATTTTTAATAAATGTGCAAAGATTTCTAAAAACCTGTTTTCGCTTTTTCATTATGGGGTATTGTGTGTAGATTGCTGAATATTTTATTTTATTTTATCCATTTTAGAATAAGGCTGTAACGTAACAAAATGTGGAAAAGGTGAAGGGGTCTGAAAACTTTCCGAAGGCACTGTATACCAAACATAAGCATTGAACTGCTTTGTAATGCAGCTACACATGGAAGTTGTATATATTTTCTGTCTGTTTTGAATATCCTGTTTCAATATTATATCCCAGACTGAGACTGACTTTATTGAGCCACAATATAATAGGTGTCCAAAGTCCAAAATTTTGCCAACATGTGGTACCTTGCGTAAACCACAACACATTTCCATGGTAACAAACTGTTACGGGATTTTTGTGTTTAATGACTAAAATATGTATACATTTGACTTAGAATTATAACTAAACAGAATACTACTATGTTACTGTATGGATGAATGAATCTTATTATAATCATAATGCTGAATATAATGTGTTCCTTATTAGAAAGAATGGAGTTATCTTCAGACAGGCTGGAATGATGTGTTCCTTACAGGAAATGCTGTCTCTACCCAGGGAGGGGAGAGACCTTGGGTTGGTTGTAGATTGTCTAACAGGTGGCAGACAACGTAATGAGGCTGTGAACTGTACTGCCATTGTATCCGAGAGGAGGATGGACATTAAAACCTATGACATCATCTTTATTATATAACCTGATGTAAATTATAATATGATCAGTACTCTCGAGAATAAACGCTATTGATTGATTGATTTTAAGACTGGTTTCTGTCCATTTTATGCTGATAAGTATCTTACAAATTCGTATGTATGGGCAGAGTGTTTTAATTGGTTGATAAACATAGGAATTAAATTCCTTTAACACAAACCATTCGACAAATGCAGGTCAAAGGTCAGGTTTCCTTCTTACCCACATGACTTGGTTCAAAATATACAGGTTAGGACAAGACAATTCTAATATCCCATAACTCTTTAAGCAGCTATTCAACAAGCCCCTGATTCCGACCCAAGTTAAACGTGCGTAAATGGAACGTTATTCCCTTTTTCTCTAAAGAAATAACACCATCCTCCATGAACTGTAACTTATAAATGGATAAGAGCTATTGATAATAGCTAGGTAAATGAGTAATCTGTTTGGAGAAGGACTTGTAAATACACATAGAAATTGTTTTAGTTCATGTGAAACCAGCATTGGCGACACGCCATTCAAGGCATGCGGGGCAGAACCTGTGTATAAAAAAAACTATGTTTTTGTTTGTTTTTGCTGTTTTGCATGTTATTTTGGCATTAATATGTGTCATATATCAGTTTGCAAACAATGTAAAAAAATATATATTTTTTTTAAAGCCGCATACAAACATGGTCTCTTTTTTGATTTCTTGACTAAGGCAGCTTCAAAATGCAGGTGTTTCAGCCTAGCTCAGTGCTTTCTGTGTTGGTGGTAAAGCCAGCGGAAAATACGGAGTGTAGGTGTTGGTAATGTTCTCTAGTTGCGCCGTGATTGGCTCAGTGTTCTGTCACTCATGGGGACACTACGTCACCGCAAAATCTACAGGTAGAGCTCAAAAATGCAAGCCCCTTGGGTGCTGCCTTAGACTTACATTAGAAGTTCCCATCTAAGAAGGCTCAAGGACATTGACCACAGATAAATGGACATCAAATCATGTTATATCTACTGTAGTATGCAGATATGGACTGATCATGTCAACATCATACAGTGGTTGCTCAACTAAAAGTTTTGCGATTATGCTGCGGGAGGTAATTTGTGGTTTAGTACGGTACCCTGCGTCACTGCTTCATCACTCCAGACCAGCACAAGGGGGAGTTAGAGCACTGATTATGCTTTTGGGTCCCAAGGCGCTACTGTCTCTCTAACTGACAATGAATGTGCAACATAAACCAAATAATTGTGCACAACTTCAAAAATGAATTTCAATTAACTGAATGATGGGGATGAAGAAGGTGATTGAATGTTACAGTAAGGTTTTTATTCTAAGAGAAATAAAAATGTTAAATTATATTCCATGATTTCTTAATTAAGATAAATGTGTTGACTGAATATAAAAGCAAGTGGTGTCTGCTAAATAATCAAGTTGATGGCGCAGTCATATAGCCTCGGCACCTCCATAAAGCTGAGTGACTCAGTCATATAGCCTCGGCACCTCCATAAAGCTGAGTGACTCAGTCATATAGCCTCGGCACCTCCATAAAGCTGAGTGACTCAGTCATATAGCCTCGGCACCTCCATAAAGCTGAGTGACTCAGTCATATAGCCTCGGCACCTCCATAAAGCTGAGTGACTCAGTCATATAGCCTCGGCACCTCCATAAAGCTGAGTGACTCAGTCATATAGCCTCGGCACCTCCATAAAGCTGAGTGACTCAGTCATATAGCCTCGGCACCTCCATAAAGCTGAGTGACTCAGTCATATAGCCTCGGCACCTCCATAAAGCTGAGTGACTCACTCATTCATGGCTTTGGATCAAAATAAATAAGTAGCAACATTCTTTCTGATAGTCTTTAATAAAGAAATATTTTGGTTATCTTGACCTGGACACCATGTATTATAATAGTCCATTATGGGCTATTAGCAGGACAATAGACTCACCATGTATTATAATAGTCCATTATGGGCTATTAGCAGGACAATAGACTCACCATGTATTATAATAGTCCATTATGGGCTATTAGCAGGACAATAGACTCGCCATGTATTATAATAGTCCATTATGGGCTATTAGCAGGACAATAGACTCTTGCCAACACCTCTCTGTATTTTGATACTTTGTGCAAGGCAAATGATCAGCATTAAAAACTTCCTGGATGGGGCCTCCCGAGTGGAACAGCTGTCTAAGACACTGCAATGCAGTGCAAACTGCGTTGCTACAGATGCTAGTTCGATATCCGTGCCGGCCGCGACCGGGAGACCCATGAGGTAATGCACAATTGGCCCAGCGTCGTCCGGGTTAAAGGGGGGTTTGGCCGGCTGGGATGTCCTTGTCCAAATCCAACAAATGGAGAAAACCTACACCAGTCGAGCAATTCATTTCAACAATAATATTCATTTTAATTTGACTTTACAAACAACAAGAGGGCTTAATTGGAGTCTGTCACTTCCGAGCCTAGACCTATATAAAATAAGTTAACTGGCTGAGGTAGGCTATGAGGCTTAACATCCTTAACAGCCTAATAGAGGTAGGATTTTTTTTATTAGACTTACTTACAAATGCAACTGGTCAAGAGAATTTTAGCAGCACAGAAAGTTTGCCATCAAAGTGAAAAATAAACACAATCGTGGTGAATTTCAGCTAACTACTCATTGAACACATAGCTGCTTTACTGTCATTCTATTCATTTAGATGTTTTTTAAAATTTTACAGCCACTTTATGAATTTTCTGACCGCTAGTCACAATTATAATGCTAATCCTGTAGAATCCAGCAACGACGCTGGTCCCATGAATTTGTTTATTTTCTAACGCTTCCACATGGAGATATTACGTTGTCTTAACCTTCCCATCTTCAACCTAGCTACATGACAGGATGTTGCATTAATATGAAAGAGAGGAGTGGTTTGATAAAAGATTGGTAATGTTACAGGCTGACCCAATTGCAGACGTTGCATTGCATCAACCAATGGTTGCGTTTTCCTCACAGTCCGGCATCAGGTTGCTAAAAAAAGTGATGTTTTAGACAGCTGCTCCACTCGGGAGGCCCTTCAAGTGATGTTTTAGACAGCTGCTCCACTCGGGAGGCCCTTCAAGTGATGTTTTAGACAGCTGCTCCACTCGGGAGGCCCTTCAAGTGATGTGGTTATTTTATATGTTTAACACTTATCGAGGCGTTGTGCGATCTGGCATGCGTCTGCAATGCAGTCAACCTGGAACATGGCCAATTACAACCACTACAACACTTTTTATTGTTGTCATATCTCCCAGGAATTTCAATAATTCAAATTATTTAGTTTGCAATGACAGCAACAAGTCAACAAATAAATAAACGATAAGGTATTAAAACAGGGTTCTTCAACTGGTGGCATGCAAAGCGTAATTTGGCCCGCGGGTGATTTATTTGTTCTCCAATATTTTAGAGCAACAATGTTGTTGTTTTTTACCTGAACCAGGTTTTCCTTTAGGATTTTGGCTGTGCTTAGCTCTATTCCGTTTTTTCCCCCCTTCTTTTAAGCTCCCTACTCCTTGCCGATGACAAATATAAGCATGACATGATGCAGCCACCACCATGCTGGAAAATATGAAGAGTGGTACTAAGTGATGTTTTGTGTTGGATTTTCCCCAAACATAACACTTTGTATTCAGGACAAAAAGTACATTTCTTTGCCACATTTTTTACAGTTTTACTGTAGTGCCTTACTGCAAACAGGATGCATGTTTTGGAATATTATATTGTACAGGCTTCCTTCTTTTCACTCTGTCATTTATGTTAATGTTGTGGGGTAACTACAACGATGTTGATCCATCCTCAGTTGCCTCATATCACAGCCATTAAACTCTGTAACTGTTTTAAAGTCACCATTGGCCTCATGGTGAAATCCCTGAATGGTTTCCTTCCTCTTCAGCAACTGAGTTAGGAAGGACGACTGTATCAGTGTAGTGACTGGGTGCATTCAAAGTGTAATTAAAAACTTCATCATGCTTAACCCTCCTGTTGCGTTCGTTTTATGTTAATGAATTCTGTGTTCCAGGTCCAAAATGACCGCCCCATTATAGCTGATTATATTATAGCTTATCTTTTTATCAAACTTAAGTTCTTGTGAACGTTACATGTTTTGAACTTATTATTATTTTGACTATAACAAATACTCAGATGAAACATATTGTGCTATTTATCACAGATCAATCAATCAAATGTATTCATAAAGCACTTCTTACATCAGCTGATGTCACAAAGTGCTGTACAGAAACCCAGCCTAAAACCCCAAACAGCAAGCAATGCAGATGTAGAAGCACGGTGGCTAGGAAAAACTCCCTAGAAAGGCCAGAACCTAGGAAGAAACCTAGAGAGGAACCAGGCTATGAGGGGTGGCCAGTCCTCTTGTCACGTTCCTGACCTGTTTTCTGTTAGTTTTTGTATGTGTTAGTTGGTCAGGACGTGAGTTTGGGTGGGCAGTCTATGTTTTCTGTTTCTATGTTGGTTTAAAGGGTGACCTGATATGGCTCTCAATTAGAGGCAGGTGGTTTTCATTTCCTCTGATTGAGAGTCATATTAAGGTAGGTGTTTTCACACTGTTGGTTTTGTGGGTGGTTGTCTCCTGTGTCTGTGTAAGTGTATGTTACGCCACACGGGACTGTTTTCGGTTTTGTTTGTTCGTTCGGTTTATGTAGTCAGTTTTCCTGTTATTGCGTTCTTCACGTTATATGTAAGTTCGTGTCCAGGTCTGTTGACTGCGTTTGTTATTTTGTAAATTCTCAAGTGTTTCGTGTTCGTCGTGTTTTCTGTTTTGTTTAATAAATATTATGTCGAACTACAACGCTGCAGTTTGGTCAAATCACTACTCCTCCTTTTCGGATGAAGAGGAGGAGGAACGCCGTTACAGAACCACCCACCAATCCAGAACCAAGTAGCATAAGTTCGAGCAGTGGAACACGAAACAGGAATGGACATGGGAGGACGTATTAAACGGCAAGGGTTGCTACACATGGGAGGAGATCCTGGCTGGAAGGGATCGCCTCCCATGGGAACAGCTGGAGGCACTGAGGAGAGCAGAGGCAACCGGACAAGGGAACCGGAGATATGAAGGTACACGGCTAGCGAGGAAGCCCGAGAAGAAACCCCAAAAATTTCTTCGGGGGGGGCTAAGAGGTAGTGGGCCAAGGGCAGGTAGGAGACCTGCGCCCACTTCTCAGGCTAACCGTGGAGAGCGGGAGTACGGGCAGACACCGTGTTACGCAGTAGAGCGCACGGTGCCTCCTGTACGTGTGCATAGCCCGGTGCGGGTTATTCCACCTCCCCGCACTGGTAGGGCTAGATTGAGCGTTGAGCCGGATGTCATGAAGCCGGTTCTACATATCTGGCCACCAGTACGTCTCCTTGGGCCGGCTTACATGGCACCAGCCTTACGCATGGTGTCCCCGGTTCGCCTACATAGCCCGGTGCGGGTTATTCCACCTCCCCGCACTGGTCGGGCGACGGGGAGCATTCAACCAGGTAAGGTTGGGCAGGCTCAATGCTCAAGGGAGCCAGTACGCCTGCACGGTCCGGTATTTCCGGCGCCACCTTCCCGCCCCAGTCCAGTACCACCAGTGCCTACTCCACGCACCAGGCTTCCAGTGCGTTTCCAGAGCCCTGTTCCTCCTCCACGCACTCTCCCTATGGTGCGTGTCTCCAGCCCAGTGCCTCCAGTTCCGGCACCACGCACTAAGCCTCCTGTGCGTCTCCAGAGCCCTGTACGCACTGTTCCTTCTCCCCGTACTCGTCCTGATGTGCGTGCACTCAGCCCGGTGCCACCAGTGCCGGTACCACGCACCAGGCCTATAGTGCGCTTCGAGAGGTCAGTGTGCCCTGTCCCTGCTCCCCGCACTAGGCTTGAAGTGCGTGTCTCCAGTCCGGTGCCTCCAGTTCCGGCACCACGCACCAGGCCTACAGTGCGTCTCAGCCGGCCAGAGTCTGCCGTCTGCCCAACGGCGCCTGAACTGTCCGTCTGCCAAGCGCCGCATGAACTGCCCGTCTGTATTGAGCCTGCAAAGCCGCCCGTCTGCCATGAGCCTACAGAGCCTTCCGCCAGACAGGAGCCGCTAGAGCCTTCCGCCAGACAGGAGCCGCTAGAGCCTTCCGCCAGACAGGAGCAGCCAAAGCCTTACGGTAGACAGGATCAGCCAGAGCCATCCGTCTCCGCAGCGCCATCTGAGCCATCCGTCTCCGCAGCGCCGTCTGAGCCATCCGTCTCCCCAGCGCCGTCTGAGCCATCCGTCTCCCCAGCGCCGTCTGAGCCATCCGTCTGTCCCGAGCCATTAGAGCCGCCCGTCTGTCCCGAGCCGTCAGAGCCGTTAGTCAGTCAGGAGCCGATAGAGCCATTCGTCAGTCAGGATCTGCCAGAGCCGCCAACCAGACAGGATCTGCCAGAGCCGCCAACCAGACAGGATCTGCCAGAGCCGCCAACCAGACAGGATCTGCCAGAGCCGCCAACCAGACAGGATCTGCCAGAGCCGTCAGCGAGCCATGAGCGTCCAGAGCCGTCAGCCAGCCATGAGCGTCCAGAGCCGTCAGCCAGCCATGAGCGTCCAGAGCCGTCAGCCAGCCATGAGCGTCCAGAGCCGTCAGCCAGCCATGAGCGTCCAGAGCCGTCAGCCAGTCATGAGCTGTCCCTCAGCCCAGAGCGGCTATTTATCCAGAACTGCCCCTCAGTCCAGAGCTGTCTCTCTGTCCGGAGCTGCCCTTCAGTCCGGAGTCGCCCCTCTATCCTGAGCTACCTCTCTATCCTGACCTACCTCTTTGTTTCGAGCTATCTCTCTATCCCGGTGCTGTCCCTTGTCCCGGTGCTGCCCCTTGTCTCGATGTTACCCAAAAAATTAAGTGGGTGGAATAGGAGGGTGGTCAGTCGTAGGGGGAAACGTAAGCTGGGATTGACTATGGTGGGGTGGGGACCTCGCCCAGAGCCTGAGCCACCACCGTGGTCAGATGCCCACCCAGACCCTCCCCTAAACTTTGTGCTGGTGCGCCCGGAGTACGCACCTTAAGGGGGGGGTTATGTCACGTTCCTGACCTGTTTTCTGTTAGTTTTTGTATGTGTTAGTTGGTCAGGACGTGAGTTTGGGTGGGCAGTCTATGTTTTCTGTTTCTATGTTGGTTTAAAGGGTGACCTGATATGGCTCTCAATTAGAGGCAGGTGGTTTTCATTTCCTCTGATTGAGAGTCATATTAAGGTAGGTGTTTTCACACTGTTGGTTTTGTGGGTGGTTGTCTCCTGTGTCTGTGTAAGTGTATGTTACGCCACACGGGACTGTTTTCGGTTTTGTTTGTTCGTTCGGTTTATGTAGTCAGTTTTCCTGTTATTGCGTTCTTCACGTTATATGTAAGTTCGTGTCCAGGTCTGTTGACTGCGTTTGTTATTTTGTAAATTCTCAAGTGTTTCGTGTTCGTCGTGTTTTCTGTTTTGTTTAATAAATATTATGTCGAACTACAACGCTGCAGTTTGGTCAAATCACTACTCCTCCTTTTCGGATGAAGAGGAGGAGGAACGCCGTTACAGAACCACCCACCAATCCAGAACCAAGCAGCATAAGTTCGAGCAGTGGAACACGAAACAGGAATGGACATGGGAGGACGTATTAAACGGCAAGGGTTGCTACACATGGGAGGAGATCCTGGCTGGAAGGGATCGCCTCCCATGGGAACAGCTGGAGGCACTGAGGAGAGCAGAGGCAACCGGACAAGGGAACCGGAGATATGAAGGTACACGGCTAGCGAGGAAGCCCGAGAAGAAACCCCAAAAATTTCTTGGGAGGGGGCTAAGAGGTAGTGGGCCAAGGGCAGGTAGGAGACCTGCGCCCACTTCTCAGGCTAACCGTGGAGAGCGGGAGTACGGGCAGACACCGTGTTACGCAGTAGAGCGCACGGTGCCTCCTGTACGTGTGCATAGCCCGGTGCGGGTTATTCCACCTCCCCGCACTGGTAGGGCTAGATTGAGCGTTGAGCCGGATGTCATGAAGCCGGTTCTACATATCTGGCCACCAGTACGTCTCCTTGGGCCGGCTTACATGGCACCAGCCTTACGCATGGTGTCCCCGGTTCGCCTACATAGCCCGGTGCGGGTTATTCCACCTCCCCGCACTGGTCGGGCGACGGGGAGCATTCAACCAGGTAAGGTTGGGCAGGCTCAATGCTCAAGGGAGCCAGTACGCCTGCACGGTCCGGTATTTCCGGCGCCACCTTCCCGCCCCAGTCCAGTACCACCAGTGCCTACTCCACGCACCAGGCTTCCAGTGCGTTTCCAGAGCCCTGTTCCTCCTCCACGCACTCTCCCTATGGTGCGTGTCTCCAGCCCAGTGCCTCCAGTTCCGGCACCACGCACTAAGCCTCCTGTGCGTCTCCAGAGCCCTGTACGCACTGTTCCTTCTCCCCGTACTCGTCCTGATGTGCGTGCACTCAGCCCGGTCCCACCAGTGCCGGTACCACGCACCAGGCCTATAGTGCGCTTCGAGAGGTCAGTGTGCCCTGTCCCTGCTCCCCGCACTAGGCTTGAAGTGCGTGTCTCCAGTCCGGTGCCTCCAGTTCCGGCACCACGCACCAGGCCTACAGTGCGCCTCAGCCGGCCAGAGTCTGCCGTCTGCCCAACGGCGCCTGAACTGTCCGTCTGCCAAGCGCCGCATGAACTGCCCGTCTGTATTGAGCCTGCAAAGCCGCCCGTCTGCCATGAGCCTACAGAGCCTTCCGCCAGACAGGAGCCGCTAGAGCCTTCCGCCAGACAGGAGCCGCTAGAGCCTTCCGCCAGACAGGAGCAGCCAAAGCCTTACGGTAGACAGGATCAGCCAGAGCCATCCGTCTCCGCAGCGCCATCTGAGCCATCCGTCTCCGCAGCGCCGTCTGAGCCATCCGTCTCCCCAGCGCCGTCTGAGCCATCCGTCTCCCCAGCGCCGTCTGAGCCATCCGTCTGTCCCGAGCCATTAGAGCCGCCCGTCTGTCCCGAGCCGTCAGAGCCGTTAGTCAGTCAGGAGCCGCTAGAGCCATTCGTCAGTCAGGATCTGCCAGAGCCGCCAACCAGACAGGATCTGCCAGAGCCGCCAACCAGACAGGATCTGCCAGAGCCGCCAACCAGACAGGATCTGCCAGAGCCGCCAACCAGACAGGATCTGCCAGAGCCGTCAGCGAGCCATGAGCGTCCAGAGCCGTCAGCCAGCCATGAGCGTCCAGAGCCGTCAGCCAGCCATGAGCGTCCAGAGCCGTCAGCCAGCCATGAGCGTCCAGAGCCGTCAGCCAGCCATGAGCGTCCAGAGCCGTCAGCCAGCCATGAGCGTCCAGAGCCGTCAGCCAGTCATGAGCTGTCCCTCAGCCCAGAGCGGCTATTTATCCAGAACTGCCCCTCAGTCCAGAGCTGTCTCTCTGTCCGGAGCTGCCCTTCAGTCCGGAGTCGCCCCTCTATCCTGAGCTACCTCTCTATCCTGACCTACCTCTTTGTTTCGAGCTATCTCTCTATCCCGGTGCTGTCCCTTGTCCCGGTGCTGCCCCTTGTCTCGATGTTACCCAAAAAATTAAGTGGGTGGAATAGGAGGGTGGTCAGTCGTAGGGGGAAACGTAAGCTGGGATTGACTATGGTGGGGTGGGGACCTCGCCCAGAGCCTGAGCCACCACCGTGGTCAGATGCCCACCCAGACCCTCCCCTAAACTTTGTGCTGGTGCGCCCGGAGTACGCACCTTAAGGGGGGGGTTATGTCACGTTCCTGACCTGTTTTCTGTTAGTTTTTGTATGTGTTAGTTGGTCAGGACGTGAGTTTGGGTGGGCAGTCTATGTTTTCTGTTTCTATGTTGGTTTAAAGGGTGACCTGATATGGCTCTCAATTAGAGGCAGGTGGTTTTCATTTCCTCTGATTGAGAGTCATATTAAGGTAGGTGTTTTCACACTGTTGGTTTTGTGGGTGGTTGTCTCCTGTGTCTGTGTAAGTGTATGTTACGCCACACGGGACTGTTTTCGGTTTTGTTTGTTCGTTCGGTTTATGTAGTCAGTTTTCCTGTTATTGCGTTCTTCACGTTATATGTAAGTTCGTGTCCAGGTCTGTTGACTGCGTTTGTTATTTTGTAAATTCTCAAGTGTTTCGTGTTCGTCGTGTTTTCTGTTTTGTTTAATAAATATTATGTCGAACTACAACGCTGCAGTTTGGTCAAATCACTACTCCTCCTTTTCGGATGAAGAGGAGGAGGAACGCCGTTACAGAACCACCCACCAATCCAGAACCAAGCAGCATAAGTTCGAGCAGTGGAACACGAAACAGGAATGGACATGGGAGGACGTATTAAACGGCAAGGGTTGCTACACATGGGAGGAGATCCTGGCTGGAAGGGATCGCCTCCCATGGGAACAGCTGGAGGCACTGAGGAGAGCAGAGGCAACCGGACAAGGGAACCGGAGATATGAAGGTACACGGCTAGCGAGGAAGCCCGAGAAGAAACCCCAAAAATTTCTTGGGAGGGGGCTAAGAGGTAGTGGGCCAAGGGCAGGTAGGAGACCTGCGCCCACTTCTCAGGCTAACCGTGGAGAGCGGGAGTACGGGCAGACACCGTGTTACGCAGTAGAGCGCACGGTGCCTCCTGTACGTGTGCATAGCCCGGTGCGGGTTATTCCACCTCCCCGCACTGGTAGGGCTAGATTGAGCGTTGAGCCGGATGTCATGAAGCCGGTTCTACATATCTGGCCACCAGTACGTCTCCTTGGGCCGGCTTACATGGCACCAGCCTTACGCATGGTGTCCCCGGTTCGCCTACATAGCCCGGTGCGGGTTATTCCACCTCCCCGCACTGGTCGGGCGACGGGGAGCATTCAACCAGGTAAGGTTGGGCAGGCTCAATGCTCAAGGGAGCCAGTACGCCTGCACGGTCCGGTATTTCCGGCGCCACCTTCCCGCCCCAGTCCAGTACCACCAGTGCCTACTCCACGCACCAGGCTTCCAGTGCGTTTCCAGAGCCCTGTTCCTCCTCCACGCACTCTCCCTATGGTGCGTGTCTCCAGCCCAGTGCCTCCAGTTCCGGCACCACGCACTAAGCCTCCTGTGCGTCTCCAGAGCCCTGTACGCACTGTTCCTTCTCCCCGTACTCGTCCTGATGTGCGTGCACTCAGCCCGGTGCCACCAGTGCCGGTACCACGCACCAGGCCTATAGTGCGCTTCGAGAGGTCAGTGTGCCCTGTCCCTGCTCCCCGCACTAGGCTTGAAGTGCGTGTCTCCAGTCCGGTGCCTCCAGTTCCGGCACCACGCACCAGGCCTACAGTGCGTCTCAGCCGGCCAGAGTCTGCCGTCTGCCCAACGGCGCCTGAACTGTCCGTCTGCCAAGCACCGCATGAACTGCCCGTCTGTATTGAGCCTGCAAAGCCGCCCGTCTGCCATGAGCCTACAGAGCCTTCCGCCAGACAGGAGCCGCTAGAGCCTTCCGCCAGACAGGAGCCGCTAGAGCCTTCCGCCAGACAGGAGCAGCCAAAGCCTTCCGCCAGACAGGATCAGCCAGAGCCATCCGTCTCCGCAGCGCCATCTGAGCCATCCGTCTCCGCAGCGCCGTCTGAGCCATCCGTCTCCCCAGCGCCGTCTGAGCCATCCGTCTCCCCAGCGCCGTCTGAGCCATCCGTCTGTCCCGAGCCATTAGAGCCGCCCGTCTGTCCCGAGCCGTCAGAGCCGTTAGTCAGTCAGGAGCCGCTAGAGCCATTCGTCAGTCAGGATCTGCCAGAGCCGCCAACCAGACAGGATCTGCCAGAGCCGCCAACCAGACAGGATCTGCCAGAGCCGCCAACCAGACAGGATCTGCCAGAGCCGCCAACCAGACAGGATCTGCCAGAGCCGTCAGCCAGCCATGAGCGTCCAGAGCCGTCAGCCAGCCATGAGCGTCCAGAGCCGTCAGCCAGCCATGAGCGTCCAGAGCCGTCAGCCAGCCATGAGCGTCCAGAGCCGTCAGCCAGCCATGAGCGTCCAGAGCCGTCAGCCAGTCATGAGCTGTCCCTCAGCCCAGAGCGGCTATTTATCCAGAACTGCCCCTCAGTCCAGAGCTGTCTCTCTGTCCGGAGCTGCCCTTCAGTCCGGAGTCGCCCCTCTATCCTGAGCTACCTCTCTATCCTGACCTACCTCTTTGTTTCGAGCTATCTCTCTATCCCGGTGCTGTCCCTTGTCCCGGTGCTGCCCCTTGTCTCGATGTTACCCAAAAAATTAAGTGGGTGGAATAGGAGGGTGGTCAGTCGTAGGGGGAAACGTAAGCTGGGATTGACTATGGTGGGGTGGGGACCTCGCCCAGAGCCTGAGCCACCACCGTGGTCAGATGCCCACCCAGACCCTCCCCTAAACTTTGTGCTGGTGCGCCCGGAGTACGCACCTTAAGGGGGGGGTTATGTCACGTTCCTGACCTGTTTTCTGTTAGTTTTTGTATGTGTTAGTTGGTCAGGACGTGAGTTTGGGTGGGCAGTCTATGTTTTCTGTTTCTATGTTGGTTTAAAGGGTGACCTGATATGGCTCTCAATTAGAGGCAGGTGGTTTTCATTTCCTCTGATTGAGAGTCATATTAAGGTAGGTGTTTTCACACTGTTGGTTTTGTGGGTGGTTGTCTCCTGTGTCTGTGTAAGTGTATGTTACGCCACACGGGACTGTTTTCGGTTTTGTTTGTTCGTTCGGTTTATGTAGTCAGTTTTCCTGTTATTGCGTTCTTCACGTTATATGTAAGTTCGTGTCCAGGTCTGTTGACTGCGTTTGTTATTTTGTAAATTCTCAAGTGTTTCGTGTTCGTCGTGTTTTCTGTTTTGTTTAATAAATATTATGTCGAACTACAACGCTGCAGTTTGGTCAAATCACTACTCCTCCTTTTCGGATGAAGAGGAGGAGGAACGCCGTTACACCTCTTCTGGCTGTGCCGGGTGGAGATTATAATAGAACATGGCCAAGATGTTCAAATGTTCATAGATGACCAGCAAGGTCAAATAATAATATTCACATTAGTTGTAGAGGGTGCAACAGGTCGGGAGAGAGCGAGAGAGAGAGAGAGAGAGAGAGAGAGAGAGAGAGAGAGAGAGAGAGAGAGAGAGAGAGAGAGAGAGAGAGAGAGAGAGAGAGAGAGAGAGAGAGAGAGAGAGCGAGCGAGAGAGAATGGGACAGATAGAGAGAGAGAATGGGACAGATAGAGAGAGAGAGAATGGGACAGATAGAGAGAGAGAGGGACAGATAGAGAGAGGGAGAGAGAATGGGACAGATAGAGAGAGAGAGGGACAGATAGAGAGAGGGAGAGAGAGAGGGACAGATAGAGAGAGAGAGAGAGAGAGAGAGAGAGAGAGGCTGAGACAGGATGGGTCGGGAGACACTGTGGCCCCGTCTGACGATACCCCCGGGACAGGGCTAAACAGGCAGGATATAACCTCACCCACTTTGACAAAGGACAGCCCCCACACCACTAGAGGGATATCTTAAACCACCAACTTACTATCCTGAGACAAGGCCGAGTATAGCCCATGATGATCTCCCCCACGGCACAACCCAAGGGGGGGCGCCAACCCGGACAGGGCGATCACGTCAGTGACTCAACCCACTCAAGTGACGCACCTCTACTAGAGACGGCATGGAAGAGTACCAGTAAGCCAGTTACTCAGCTCCTGTAATAGGGTTTGATGCAGAGAATCCCAGTGGAGAGAGGGGAATAGGCCAGTGTGTGGTGTGGTTCGTTGCTCCAGAGCCTTTCCATTCACCTCACACTCCTGGGCCAGACAACACTCAATCATAGGACCTACTGAAGAGATGAGTCTTCAATAAAGACTTAAAGGTCAAGACCGAGTCTGTGTCTCTCACATGGATAAGCAGACCATTCCATAAAAATGGAGCTCTATAGGAGAAAGCCCTGCCTCCAGCTGTTTGCTTAGAAATTCTAGGGACAGTAAGGAGGCCTGCGTCTTTTGACCGTAGCGTACGTGTAGGTATGTACGGCAGGACAAAATCGGAAAGATGGGTAGCAGCAAGCCCATGTAATACTTTGTAGGTTAGCAGTAAAACCTTGATATCAGCCCTTGCCTTTACAGGAAGCCAGTGTAGAGAGGCTAGCACTGGAGTAATATGATATTTTATTTTGGTTCTAGTCAAGATTCTAGCAGCCATTAACGGGATTGATATGACAACAGCCAGTGAAAGTGCAGGGCGCCAAATTCAAACAACAGAAATCTCATAATTAAAATTCCTCAAACATACAAGTCTCTTATACCATTTTAAAGGTAATCTTGTTGTTAATCCCACCAAAGTGTCCGATTTCAAAAAGGCTTTACAACGAAAGCACCACAAACGATTATGTTAGGTCACCGCCAAATCACAGAAAAAACCCTGCCATTTTTCCAGCCAAAGACAGGAGTCACAAAAAGCACAAATAGAGATACAATTAATCACTAACCTTTGATGATCTTCATCAGATGACACTCATAGGACTTCATGTTACACAATACATGTATGTTTTGTTCGGTAAAGTTCATATTTATATAAAAAAATCTCAGTATACATTGGCGCGTTATGTTCAGTAGTTCCAAAAACATCCGGTGATTTTGCAGAGAGCCACATCAATTTCCAGAAACACTCATAATAAACGTTGATCAAAGATACAAGTGTTATGCATGGAATTTTAGATCCACTTCTCCTTAATGCAACCGCTGTGTCAGATTTCAAAAAAGCTTTACTGAAAAAGCAAACCATGCAATAATCTGAGGTCGGAGCTCAGAGCCCAATCAAGACAATAAGAAGCTAGTGGTTAAAGCATTGGGCTAGTAACCGAAAGGTTGCAAGTTCAAATCCCCGAGCTGACAAGGTACAAATCTGTCGTTCTGCCCCTGAACCAGGCAGTTAACCCACTGTTCCTAGGCCGTCATTGAAAATAACAATTTGTTCTTAACTGACTTCCCTAGTTAACCTTTCACGAGTATCAATCCCGGATCCGGGAGCACCCCCCACCCCCCACACACTGATTAGCATAGCTAGCATAGCTTCACAAGTAGATAGTAGCATCTAAATATCATTAAATCACAAGTCCAAGACACCAGATGAAAGATACAGATCTTGTGAATAAAGCCACCATTTCAGATTTTTAAAATGTTTTACAGGGAAGACAAAATATGTAAATCTATTAGCTAAACACGTTAGCAAAATACACCACTATTCTAACTCCATCAGTTTCTTACTCCTTCAGGTGCTATCACCAATTCGGCTCAACTAAGATATTGATAGCCAATAACCTATAAAAAAAAACATCAGATGACAGTCTGATAACATATTCATGGTATAGGATAGTTTTTGTTAGAAAAAAGTGCATATTTCAGGTAGAAATCACAGTTTACAATTGCACCGACCATCACAAATCGACTAGAATTACTAGATAGAGCAACGTGTATGACCAATTTACTCATCATAAAACATTTCATAAAAATAGACAAAGCATAGCAATGGAAAGACCCAGTTCTTGTGATTTCAGACCATATTTCAGATTTTCTAAGCGTTTTTCAGCGAAAACACAATAAATCGATAAGTTAGCATACCACATGTGCAAACGTTACCAGAGCATCGATTCCAGCCAAAGAGCGCTATAACGTAATCACCGCCAAAATATATTAATTTTTTCACTAACCTTCTCAGAATTCTTCCGATGACACTCCTGTAACATCATTTTACAACATACATATACAGTTTGTTCGAAAAGGTGCATATTTAGCCATACAAAACCGTGGTTACACAATAAAAATACTAGGAAATCAAGCCTCAATATGTCTGACGTCATCTATCAGAGTGATCTAGTTTAATTGAAAGCTAATCATATACTTGACTAAAAAATACAGGGTTGACAGGAATCGAAAGACAAATTAGTTCTTAATGCAATCGCTGATTTACATTTCTAAAATTATCCTTACTGTGCAATACAGGGTTCGCCAAGCGAAGGGATAGAAAACAAAATGGCGAAATATGCGTTTAAAATATTTCGACAGAACAACGATTTATCATATTAAATATTACTTACTATGAGGTGATTTTCCATCAGATTCTTGGGCAATGTATTCTTTCTTGGGTATAATCTTCTTTTGGTCGAAAGATGTCCTTTGTCCGTCTAAATGCCCGCTAACGTTCAACCAGGACCCCGAAATGTGCCCGGTGCTTCACATAGAAATGCATCAAAATCGCACTAAACGGATATAAATTGCTATAAAACGGTTTAAATTAACTACCTTATGATGTTTCTAAGTCCTATATCGAATTAAATTACAGACGGATACATTTCAAGTTGATAACCGAGCCTGTGAAAATGGCATCCGGAGGTCCCTTCCTGCGTAAGGGCGAGCGTCGAAAGGGGGGCTACTCTCACTCCTTGGTGTTTTATAACCTCTGAGAGCTACCTAGAAGGCCCATTCTACTTCTCATTGGTTACTGACATCCAGGGGAAGGCGGGTGCAGTTCGTGTCGTTCCATAGGATAGACAGAGACCTTAAAAACTGATCTGAAACCAGAGCTTCGCTCTCAGACCTTTCACTGTCTGTCATGGATTTCGCTGTAGAAAGAGTTCTGGGTCACCCACAGACATAATTTCAACGTTGTATGAAACTAGAAAGTTTTTTCTATCCAATAGAATTAATAATATGCATATTGTACGAGCAAGAATTGAGTACTAGGCAGTTTAATTTGGAGACGACAAAATGCTAATTCGGAACAGCACCCCCTGTAGTCGCAAGAAGTTAAATAAAGGTAAAATAAAAAAATATATAACCACAGGTGTACAGAAGTTAAATAAAATTCCCGTTAATTGGCAATAGGGGGTGCTATTTGCACTTTGTAATAATTTCGTTCCCAAATTAAACTGCCTCGTACTCAATTCTTGCTCGTACAATATGCATATTATTATTACTATTGGATAGAAAACACTCTCTAGTTTCTAAAACCGTTTGAATTATTTCTCTGAGTGAAACAGAACTCATTCTGCAGCACATTTCCTGTCAGGAAGTGAGATTTCTGAAATCGAGGTCCCTGTTCTAGGGTCAGTTTATAAGTCCCCATGTAAGCTATGGGGCTACATGCACTGCATACGCCTTCCTCTAGATGTCAGTAAGCGGTGAGAATTTGAATGGAGTGGATTGCACCATCTGGGGCGTTATAAAAGCTCATGGAACGGAAGTACCGTTCTTTTCAACGGGGCACCTGGCGCAAGAGGGACATGACAATGGCGTCCTGAAAAGCTTTCATTTTAGCAGTTCTATATCTCCGGTCATGTTTTTATTCGTTATAGGTGTTAAAGACATCATAAGGTAGTTAATTTAAACCGACTTATAGCAGTTTATATCAGTTTATTGCGATTTTCTGGGATTTCTTTGTGACGCGCTATCAGGAGTTGGACACCTCTCCGGCACATAGCTAGCGTTAGCTGCTATTTCTACAGGAGAAGAGGACATCTTTCAACCAAAAGACGATTGTTCTGGAGAAAGGACACCTTGCCCAAGATTCTGATGGAAGCTCAGCAAATAGTAAGCAGTCTTTATGCTGTTAATTCGTATTTATGTTGACAAATGTCAAATAATAATTCCGCCATGAATTTCGGTGCGGTCTCGCTTTAGCGCACGCTGTATTGCGCAGTAACGTTAATTTTAAAAATCTAACACAGCGGTTGCATTAAGAACTAATGTATCTTTCATTTGCTGTGTCAAGTTTATGATTACTTATCGATTAGAATAGGTGCCTCTCCAAGATGGCGCCGGACAGATTGCTTGAAGTTTTGGCCACTAATCACATTGTATAACCACGATTTGTGCCGCTAAATATGCACATTTTCGAACAAACCCTATATGCATTGTGTAATATGATGTTACAGGACTGTCATCTGATGAAGAATATCAAGGTTAGTCAAAAATTATATATCTTTTGCCTGTTTGTTACGATCGCTAACCTTTGCTGCTGGTAAATGGTGTTGTGTTTCTGGCTATTGTGGTAAGCTAATATAATGCTATATTGTGTTTTCGCTGTAAAACACTTAAAAAATCTGAAATATTGGCTGGATTCACAAGATCTGTGTCTTTCATTTGCTGTACGCTGTGTATTTTTCAGAAATGTTTTATGATGAGTATTTAGGTAATTCACGTTGCTCTCTGTAGTTATTCTAGTCGCTTTGGTGAGAGTTGTGATGGTGGCTGCAATGGTAAACTATGATTTATACCTGAAATATGCAAATTTTTCTAACAAAACATATGCTATACAATAAATATGTTATCAGACTGTCATCTGATGAAGTTGTTTCTTGGTTAGTGGCTATTTATATCTTTATTTGGTCGAATTTGTGATAGCTACTGATGGAGTAAAAAAATGGTGGAGTAAAAAAGTGGTGTCTTTTGCTAACGTGGTTAGCTAATAGATTTACATATTGTGTCTTCCCTGTAAAACATTTTAAAAATCAGAAATGATGGCTGGATTCACAAGATGTGTATCTTTCATCTGGTGTCTTGGACTTGTGATTTAATGATATTTAGATGCTAGTATTTACTTGTGACGCTATGCTAGGCTATGCTAGTCAGCTTTTTTACTGATGGGGGTGCTCCCGGATCCGGGTTTGGGAGGAATTAGAGGTTAAATAAAATTCCCGAAAATTATCAAAATGTATTTTGTGCGTTCAGATGCCCTGTGTGGACAAAGTCATGGAACCTTATGACAATCAGATTAAATTAACTACATTTTTCAGAGAGAAAACTTGTAAATCGGTCCAAATCGACCGGAACACAGCAGGAGTGTTAAAGGGGCTAAGTCTGCTTTTTCATTTTTACCCATCTACCAATAGGTGCCCTTCTTTGCAAGGCATTGCTTTGCCTAGCTGGCACCTTTGATATCCAGCCCAGGACTGGCAAGAGAAGAGAAAGAAAAATAGAAGACTCCTTCAGAGGTTTTAATTAAATAACGGGCAACTTTCAGTTTCACTTCCAGTGTTAGCAGTGGTCTAGTTCTTTCCGGACTGTAGAATACAGGGGAGTCTAACCACTTGGCCTGATCAGTTCTGTTCCAAGAGGTGTATTTTAGTAACAGAAGATGGAAACTTGGACTTTTCAATTTAAAATAATTTTGTGGAACATTGATAGCACCTCTTCATGTTTGCTTTGGGATTGTTACATCCATGTTGTTGTGACATTTAAAAATCGAACTTCCAATTGTTTCTGCCTTGGAAAGCAGTTTAATGCTCATGTTATATAATGGTTATATATCTGGTTGAAAGTAACTGAGGTATTTATCTCTATTGGATCCTGGAAATTCAATTGACTCGAAGAGAAAATAAGACAGCCAACCCATTATAAGGATCATCACCTAGATTCAGCCGTGGGCTGATGTTTACTTCAGCGGATGGTCAGGTTGGACGGAACATAATCACAAATCATTTGTAGACTTCAACTTGACCGCAAGAATCTCAGATATACGTAATATTTGACTAAAACAATAATTTCAAACCTTGCTTACATTTGTGTGTCACATATCTTCAGAAAGTATTCACACCCCTTGACTTATTGCACATTTTGTTGTGTTACAGTCTGAATTTAAAATGGATTACATTGAGATTTTGTGTCACTGGCCTACACTTAATGTCAAAGTGGAATTATGTTTGTAGAAATGTTTACAATTTAATAAAACATGAAAAGCTGAAATTTCTTGAGTCAATAAGTATTCAACTTGTTATGGCAAGTCTAAATAGGTTTTGGAGTACACATTTGCTTAACAAGTCACATAATAATTTGCATGGACTTACTATGTGCAATAATAGTGTTTAACATGATTATTGAATGACTACCTCATATCTGTACCCTACACACACAATTATCTGTAAGGTCCCTCAGTCGAGCAGTGAATTTAAAACACAGATTCAACCACAAAGACCAAGGACATGCTGATCTCTGGTGGCCAAACCAGAGTCGTACACCCAACATCTCCGTGACCAAAGGATCTCGATGATCAAGGACAGCTCAATCGTAAGTATAATATGAGCGTAATTCCTTTGTCTCTCTTCCTCCCCCCTTCCTCTCTCTGAATTCGCCATCGTGTTATAACCAAACTGTCATGTTTTGTTAGTCTTCTAGAGACTGAATTTACTGTATAATGTTAGTATGCTTTGTGTGTTCTGTACCGGTTTAATTAGTGAGTAAATAAATAATTGAGCCAATTTGTGTATCGCTGATTCATAAATAAAGTAGGGTTCGTGCAGACTACAAGAAATTGCTATGTTCAAGGCGAGACTGACCATGGTAGATATTCATTAATAAGTGACTGTTATCTGTGATATGAAAATATCTCAGGAGAATTCAATTCGGGAGATAGTAACTCTTTAAACAAAATTTTCCCGTGATGGTCCCGACTTCCTAGTTAATAACTGTTTACATGATTAGTTTAATCACGTTATAATTAACCATAGAGTTAAATTAGAAGTGCCCTTCCAAGAAGGCTCAAGGTAATTTGCCACAGATAAAATGACGTCAAATCACATTATATGTACAGTAGCTTTGATTGTACTGATAATGTCAGCATCTTACTTTCAAAATGTCACGGATCCCTCCGGAACTGTGTCATTACACACACCTGGTCCCCATTCCCACTGATTGTAATTGTATAAATGTGCCCTTTGGTTCACCATTTGACTGTTGATTATTGTTCCCATGTCCGTTGGTCGTGTGAATACCTATGAGTTGTCTCAGCCTGTGCTGCATGTTCTGTTCTTTCTGTATTACGGGTCTCGTCCCGTGATGTATTCCTCCGCCTGTCTCCAAATCGCTTATACCAGTGTGACACAAAATCTTAGCTAGCAGTCATCATCATGAATCAAGTCGACAATCTACTGGCAAATCCTTTTTAATCCTTGTCAATGGAGATAAATATTGAAGATAAATGATGTATAAAACATATCAGTGCTCAACGGCTATTGGACATGAACATTACACACAACAAGTTGGAAATCGCAAATTCAACCATGAGTGGTTTGTGCCTCACGCTAATAATTTGGTCTATTTGCCCCTCTTAATTTCACATATTGTTCTTACTTGATGGTGCACATGCAGCCTATAACCTGTTTTAGAGAAATGTTTATATGCTCATATGCCCACTTTATTTATCCTAAGACTCTAACTTGGTGTACAGGGAGAACACTGTAAGAACAGTGGTAAGGTGTTGAGACTGCTGTTGGGACTCTGCTGTCGGGACAGCTTTATGTAGGCCTTAACAGTTTGTGGGCACCGTTTGTCCCTGTTGTAGTGCAATTAATATATTGTTAAGTGTTGTGTTTTATAGTGGCTTTGCTGGCATGCATCCCACTTTCATTTATTTTTGCCCCACCATGATTTACATGCTGGAATAGCCACTGGCTGGGATACACAGTAGCAGATATCTGTCATTACATCTAAACCAGGCCCCTGTAACTGACTGAAAATGGCCACATCAATACACCAAGGTGAGGGTTATACTGATACCCTTCGTTTACTATAGTGTGTTTAGCAGTAGGGACTCTAGGTATTTCAACGTAGGTAAAAACTACATGTGCTATCAAAAGTGTGTGCTTTTATAACAGGTTATTAATAACAGTCAATAACATGCTATTAATTATATTACAGCGTGTAAGGGACTGTCACGATCGTCTTCTGGTGAAAGAGTGGACCAAGGCGCAGCGTGATAAGAATATATCTGTCTTTTTTATTTAGAGGCGATGAACACGAAACAAAACACTTTTACAAACTAACAAAAAAAAAAAAAAAACGACCGTGAAGCTACAAAACAAAAGTGCAGACACAAGCTACTAACTTTTAGACATAGACAATTACCCACAACCGGTCTAATGCCTATGGCTGCCTTAAATATGGCTCCCAATCAGAGACAACGATAGACAGCTGTCTCTGATTGAGAACCACTCAGGCAACCATAGACATACCTAGACACCTACACTGAACACAACCCCATAAACTCTACCAAAACCCCCTAGACACTACAAACACCCTCGACTAGACAAAAACACACAAACATCCCCCATGTCACACCCTGACCTAACTAAAATAATAAAGAAAACAAAGATAACTAAGGCCAGGGCGTGACAGGGACTTTCAGAGACAAATACAAACAGTCATTTCCACAAAGATGATAGCCTTCCCAGAAATATCTAAAGCTATGTGAAGATAAAGTTAATCAAATATTGATTTAAACAAAATATTGGGATAACAGATTATTTGTTAATTATTACATGGATGAATTCATTCTTATAGGTTATTTGGTTGTTTACTGGATAGATACTGTACATACATTGTCTGGCGATTTCATTCCTTAATATTTATTGTGACTTTAGATCATCTGTGGGAATGTTTGGATTGCAACCTTTTTGTTGAGGAGAGGATTAAATATTATTATTCTGAAAATATGTATTATTCTACACTCACGGCTCTTAGCTGTTGTTTCTATTATTTAAAAATGTTTTAGACAGCTGAAACTACATTTAGTGCTCTAAATTGCCCACAGAGCTCTGAGAACTGGATTGCTCTAGATGCCTCAGTGTCTACAGAACATAAGAACCCAATCTACAGGTAAAAACTTGGACGTTCTCCCCTTTCTCAACCATAAACTGTACAAACATATCACGGTCCCAGCTTTGATGCACCTGTACTGACCTCGCCTTCTGGTTCACCCCAATACCATCCAGAAGGCGACTTCAGTACAGGTTCATCAAAGCTGGGACAGAAAGACTGAGAAACAGCTTCTATCTCAAGGCCATCAAACTCCACCCAGTACCCTGCCCTAAACTTAGTCACTGTCAAAAGCTGGCTACCACCCGGTTAATTATCCCTGCACATTAGAGGCTGCTGCCCTATGTTAATAGACGTGGAACACTGGTCACTTTAATAATGTTTACATACTGTTTTACTAATTTCATATGTATATACTGTATTCTATTCAAGGCCGTTGTAACGGATTTCCTCCTCCTCTTCATCCGAAGAGGAGGAGCATGGATTGAACCAAGGCGCAGCGTTGTGATAAGACATGATTTATTTAAACAAGACAAAAAACGAACTATACTTGATACTAAACAAAATAACAAAACGAAAGTAGACTGACCTGAACGTAAGAACTTACATGTAACACGAAGAACGCACGAACAGGGAAAACAGACTACACAAAACAAACGAACGAACAAACAAACCCGAAACAGTCCCGTGTGGCGCAACATACACAGACACAGGAGACAACCACCCACAACAATCAATGTGAAAACACCTACCTTAATATGGCTCTCAATCAGAGGAAATGAAAACCACCTGCCTCTAATTGAGAGCCATATCAGGTCACCCTTTAACCAACATAGAAACACATAACATAGACTACCCACCCAAACTCACGCCCTGACCGTCAAACACATACAAAATAACAGAAAACCGGTCAGGAACGTGACAGCCGTCCTATTCAATAATTGCTGAACATATACTATTCTATCCACATACTGTCCATAATGTCTATACATCCCATCACACTGTAATGTTGGAGCTAGGAACACAAGCATTTCGCTAAACCCCGATAACATCTTCTAAATATGTGTATGAGACCAAAGAAACTTGATTTGATAAAAGTTTCAACTGAATCATTTCCTGATCTCTCTTTTGACGTACGTATCAAGACTTTTTCAAGGACAACTTTTTTCCATCTTCGTAACATTGCAAAAATCTGAAACTTTCTGTCCAAATATTATTCAGAAATGTTAATCCATGCTTTTGTCACTTCTACTGTAGATTAGACTACTGCAATGCTCTACTTTCCCGGCTACCCAGGTATAGCAGTAAATAAACTTCAGTTAGTGCTAAACACGGCTGCTAGAATCTTGACTAGAACAAAAAGAATGTGATCATATTACTCCAGTGCTAGCCTCTACACTGGCTTCCTGTCAAGGCTAGGCCTGATTTCAAGGTTTTACTGCTAACATACGAAGCATTAAATGGGCTTGCTCCTACCTATCGCTCCGATTTGGTCCTGTCGTACATACCTACACGTACGCTATGGTCACAAGACGCAGGCCTCCTTATTGTCCCTAGAATTTCTAAGCAAATAGCTGGAGGAAGGGCTTTCTCCTATAGAGCTCAATTTTTATAGAATGTCTGCCTATCCATGTGAGAGATGCAGACTCGGTCTTGACCTTTAAGTCTATATTGAAGACTCATCTCTTCAGTAGGTCATATGATTGAGTGTAGTCTGGTCCAGAGGTCTGAAGGTGAACGGAAAGGCACTGGAGCAACGAACCGCCCTTGCTGTCTCTGCCTGGCCAGTTCCCCTCTCTCCACAGGGTTAGAGGCAGAGAATCCCGGTCTCGGGGGCTAAGTCACTGGCTTACTGGTGCTCGTCCATCCCATCCCTAGGAGGGGTGCGTCACTTGAGTGGGTTGAGTCACTGACGAGATCTTCCTGTCTGGGTTTGGCGCCTCCCTTGGGTTCGTGTCCCGTGGGGGAGATCTTCGTGGGGGAGATCTTTGTGGGCTATACTCAGCATTGTCTCAGGGTAGTAAGTTGGTGGTTTGAAGATATCCCTCTATTGGAGTGGGGGCTGTGCTTTGGCAAAGTGGGTGGGGTTATATCCTGCCTGGTTGGCCCTGTCCAGGTGTATCGTCGGACAAGGTCACAGTGTCTCCCGACCCCTCCTGTCTCAGCCTTTAGTATTTATGATGCAATAGTTTGAGTCGGGGGGCTAGGGTCAGTCTGTTATGTCTGGAGTATTTCTGCTGTCTTATCCGGTGTCCTATGTGAATTTAAGTATGCTCCCTCTAATTCTCTCTCTCTCCCCTCCTGGAGGACCTGAGCCCTGGGACCTTGCCTCAGGACTACCTGGCCTGATGACTACTTGCTGTCCCCAGTCCACCTAGTCGTGCTGCTGCTCCAGTTTCAACTGTTCTGCCTGCGGCTATGGAACCCTGACCTGTTCACCGGACGTGCTACCTTGTTCCGGACAGGCTGTTTTCAACTCTCTCTCTCTACCGCACCTGCTGTCTCTAACTCTGAATGCTCGGCTATGAAATGCCAACTAACATTTTTACCCTCTACAACCACTGTGATTATTATTATTATTTGACACTGCTGGTCATCGATGAACATTTTAACATCTTGGCCATGTACTGTTATAATCTCCACCCGACACAGCCAGAAGAGGACTGGCCACTCATCAGACCCTCCTCGGAGTTTCTTTAACCTTTATTTAACTAAGCATGTCAGTTAAGAACAAATTCTTATTTACAATGACGACCTACACCGGCCAAACCGGGACGATGCTGGGCCTCTAGCACTGACTTGCAGTGCCTTAGACCGCTGCGCCTGTAATGAGCACGAAGGGGGACAGAGAGCTGGGTTCAAGCGCAGGGTGCAGCAGGTGTTTAATGTAAAGGATCACAGGAGGAGGCAGGTAACCGGGTCCAGCAGAAGGTCATGCACAGGGGGTCGAAAAAGGCAACAGTACAGGCAGGGCTAGTAACTTCGTCCGGGAGATCAGGCAATAGGTTGATAACAGGAAATCCGATAGGCTAAGGTACAGGCAGGGAATAGGCAAAAGGGGTCGTTAGTGAGGCAGGCAAAAACGATCATACACAGGAAGAGTAAAGTACAGGAAATCCAGCGCTCCGAATAGAAGTGTATCACAAAACAAACAATACCTCACAAAGATGGGGTGCAAAGAACTGAACTAAATAGTGTGTGATAATGACATCCAGGTGTGTGAACAGGTGATCGGAATTCAGGTGATTGGGATCTGGAGAGTGAGCTGTGTTCAGGGGATCTATGTGTTTGAGAGTGTGAGTTGGAAGCAGATGTTACAGCGCCACTCGGAAGCCATGGTTGCTTCTATTTCAAGTATTTATTCAACCAGGATTATCCTCTCTCCGCAGCACACAAAACGTTAAAACAAATCCGATCAGACACACATAAAACAATATTAAGAATAAAACGGAATTGAAAGTATACAGTGTACATTATAATTCTCAGGACATCCTGTCCTTCTGATGGTGACCATTCTGAAGACCCTTCCGTACGGTCTGAAGTCCTATCGAAAATGTATGAAATCCAAAACAAGATAGCAATGTATCCAGAATAAACTAAGAATTATCAGAAATGTAAATAACCTTGTGTCAGAAGAAACTGTAGGCTCCATTTCAGTCTTCAGCTATAGTTTTATAGTCTCTCTTTCTCATTCTCTCTCTTTCTTTCTCTCCTTCTCTCTGTCTCTCTGTTAAATCTGTTGTCTCAACAGGAAATAGTCCTGAGATATGTCAATCTACCAAATCTATTTAAAGTGTTTATAGAAGATGCAGATTTTTACTTCAGGATGGAACTAATCCCTAAACTGAAAGGGGTAAATCACACGGGCCCATACAATATGGAAAGGTTAGAATAATATTATCCAGTGATTTGTATACAGTACATGTCCTCAGATATAATTTCAATGTGTGTTTAAGGTCATACAAGTCATATGTAAAAGGAATAGTAATTTATTTGTTTATTTGCGTTGTTTTTGCATAAGTAATTTTTTTACTTATTTTGTACATAATGTTGCCGCTACCATCTCTTATGACCGAAAATATCTTCTGGACATCAGGACTGCGATTACTCACCACGGACTGGAAGAATCCTGTCCAGTTTCCTAGCAAACATGCAATCTATGGACAATAAAATGATGACTGACGTGGAAGATTAAACTACCAACAGGACATTCAAAACTGTAATATCTTCTGCTTCACAGAGTCATGGCTGAATGACGACACTATCAGCATACAGCTTGCTGGTTATACGCTGCACCGGCAGGATAGAACAGTGGCGTCTGGTAAGACAAGGGGCGGCGGACTATGTATTTTTGTAAATAACAGCTGGTGCACGATATCTAAGGACGTCTCGAGCTATTGCTCACCTGAGGTGGAGTATCTTATGATAAGCTGTAGACCACACTATCTACCTAGAGAGTTTTCATCTGTATTTTTTGTAGCTGTTTTACATACCACCACAGTCAGAGGCTGGCACTAAGACAGCATTGAAAGAGCTGTATTCCGCCATAAATCGAATCAAATCAAATCAAATTGTATTAGTCACATGCGCCGAATACAACAGCTGTAGATCTTACAGTGAAAAGCTTACTTACGAGCCCCTAACCAACAATGCAGTTTCAAAAAAAATATGGATAAGAATAAGAGATAAAAGTAACAAGTAATTGAAGAGCAGCAGTAAAGTAACAATAGTGAGACAATATACAGGGGGTACCGGTACAGAGTCAATGTGCGGGGGCAGCGGTTAGTTGAGGTAGAATGTACATGTAGGTAGAGTTATTAAAGTGACTATGCATAGATGACAACAGAGAGTAGCAGTGGTGTAAAGAGGGGGAGAAGGGGTGGGGGGGCAATGCAAATAGTCTGGGTAGACATTTGATTAGCTGTTCAGGAGTCTTATGGTTTGGGGGTAGAAGCTGTTTAGAAACCTCTTGGACAGAGACTTGGCGCTCCAGTACCGCTTGCCATGTGGTAGCAGAGAGAACAGTCTATGACTGGGTTGGCTGGGGTCTTTGACAATTTTTAGGGCCTTCCTCTGACACCGCCTGGTGTTGAGGTCCTGGATGGCAGGCAGCTTAGCCCCAGTGATGTACTGGGTCATACGCATTACCCTCTGTAGTGCCTTGCGGTCGGAGGCTGAGCAATTGCCGTACCAGGCAGTGATGCAACCAGTCAGGATGCTCTCGATGTTGCAGCTGTAGAACCTTTTGAGGATCTCAGGACCCATGCCAAATCTTTTTAGTTTCCTGAGGGCTAGGCTTTGTCGTGCCCTCTTCACGACTGTCTTGGTGTGTTTGGACCATTCTAGTTTGTTGTTGATGTGGACACCAAGGAACTTGAAGCTCTCATCCTGCTCCACTGCAGCCTCGTCGATGAGAATGGGGGTGTGCTCGGTCCTCTTGTGAGCGACGTTCAGAATCAAAACGCCAAACGTATGGTCGCAAACAGAGTTCAATACATGACAGCCAATATAGTGTCACCTGTAAAGCATGTGGCAAACAAAAACACTTTGCCTGAGTTTGTAAACAAGCACAACACAACCTAAACTCAATCTATTAGAGGAAGATAATGAGCCAGATGACCGAACAACAGATGCAATGTGTTACATCTCACAGGTTAATTCTGTGGAAGACAAGGCAAAACATTTTTTCATTAACCTTAAGCTAGCTCCACTCAGTGATGAGCTATAGACATATGACCCCAGCCATACAATTAAATGTCAACTAAACACAGGATCAACAGTGAATGTCATAAGCTAGCTACACACAGCGAGTCATGGAAGACAGCAATCCAGTTCTCCTACCAAGCAAAGCTACACTCAAGCTAAATGACGGCACACTGATAAAGCCAACAGGTCATGGAGACATCCCAGCTTCCTCTGCTGTCAAGTGTGAAAGACTCAGCCTAATACATGTGAACCACAGCCACGTGTTACATCACGTCAACACCCCAAGCACCACATCCACTGTGGTCATCATGACAACTGAGGAGATCATCTCTAAGTACAAGGACATGTTGGATGGGCTTGGCTGCCTTCCTGGAGAGCTACAGCTGGAAGTAGACAATGCAGCCCGGCCTGTGTAGCAGCTACCAAGACGGATACCTATTCCACTGAAGGAAAGGATCACAAAGGCCATACATTCAGTGGACAATGCAGACATCATCACGAAAGTCAAAGGGGCCAACACCGTGGATTAGCAACGTGGTTGTCATGCATGGACCCCAGTGCACTCAACGAAGCCTTACTGAGATCTCACTTCCAGATGCCCACAATAGAAGAGATTCTACCAGAGATATCCAATGCAAAGGTATTCTCAGTACTCATTGGCAAAGATGGATATTGGCAAGTCAAAGCTGATGAAGTGAGCAGCTATCTAACAACTTTCTAGACAGCTGTAGGTAGGTATACAGTTGAAGTCGGAAGTTTACATACACCTTAGCCAAATAGATTTCAACTCAGTTGTTCACACTTCCTGACATTTATTCCTTGTAAAAATTCCCTGTCTTTGGTCAGTTAGGATCACCACTTTATTTTAAGAATGTGAAATGTCAGAATAATAGTAGAGAGAATTATTTATTTCAGGTTTCATTTCTTTCATCACATTCCCAGTGGGTCAGAAGTTTACATACACTCAATTAGTATTTGGTAGCATTGCCTTTAAATTGCTTAACTTAGGTCAAACGTTTCAGGTAGCCTTCCACAAGCTTCCCAAAATAAGTTGGGTGAATTTTGGCTCATTCCTCCTGACAGAGCTGGAGGCTTTGTGATGGCTTCTCCAATACCTTGACTTTGTTGTCCTTAAACCATTTTGCCATAACTTTGGAAGTATGCTTGGGGTCATTGTCCATATGGAAGACCCATTTACGACCAAGCTTTAACTTCCTGACTGATGTCTTGAGCTGTTGCTTCAATATATCCACAATTTTTCTTCCTCATAATGCCATCTATTTTGTGAAGTGCACCAGTCCCTCCTGCAGCAAAGCACCCCCACAACATGATGCTGCCACCCCCGTGCTTCACGATTGGGATGGTGTTTTTTGGCTTGCAAACCTCCCCCTTTTTCTTCCAAACATAACGATGGTCATTATGGCCAAACAGTTCTATTTTTGTTTCATCAGACCAGAGGACATTTCTCCAAAAAGTACGATCTTTGTCCCCATGTCCAGTTGCAAACTGTAGTCTGGGTTTTTTATGGCAGTTTTGAGCAGTGGCTTCTTCCTTGCTGAGTGGCCTTTCAGGTTATGTTGATATAGGACTCGTTTTACTGTGGACATAGATACTTTTGTGTCCGTTTCCTCCAGCATCTTCACAAGGTCCTTTGCTGTTGTTCTGGGATTGATTTGCACTTTTCGCATCAAAGTACGTTCATCTGTAGGAGACAGAACGCGTCTCCTTCTGGTACGGTATGACGGCTGCGTGGTCCCATGGTGTTTCCACTTGCATACTATTGTTTGTACAGGTGAACGTGGTACCTTCAGGCGTTTGGAAATTGGAGGTCTACAATTTATTTTCTTAGGTCTTGGCTGATTTATTTTGATTTTCCCATGATGTCAAGCAAAGAGGCACTGAGTTTGAAGGTAGGCCTACATCCACAGGTACACCTCCAATTGACTCAAATTATGACAATTAGCCTATAAGAAGCTTCTAAAGCCATGACAAAATTTTCTGGAATTTTCCAAACTGTTTAAAGGCACAGTCAACTTAGTGTATGTAAACTTCTGACCCACTGGAATTGTGATACAGTGAATTATAAGTGAAATAATCTGTCTGTAAACAATTGTTGAAAAAATTACTTGTGTCATGCACAAAGTAGAAGTCCTAACCGACTTTCCAAAACTATAGTTTGTTAACAAGAAATGTGTGTAGTGGTTGAAAAACGAGTTTTAATGACTCCAACCAAAGTGTATGTAAACTTCCGACTTCAACTGTAGATGGATGAGTGGCATTTGGAATCAAGCCAGCAGCTGCAGAATACCAGTGCAGACAAGCCCTACAGGGACAAAAAGGAGTGTGTGTGATCGCAGATGACATTCTACTTTATGGATGTGGTGACAAACATGAAGAGGCGATGGCAGATCATGACAGATACCTTACAGCTCTCTTGCAGAGAGCAAGAGATGTCAACCTGAAGCTGAACAAAAATAAACTGGTTAAAGCTACCTAGTGTGACATACATGGGTCATATTCTCACCACAAAGGGCCTTCGTCCTGAACCAGCGAAGATAACAGGTTTGGGCACAGCCCTTCTACAGAAAGGACAACCTGTTGCATTTGCCTCCAAAACATTGACTCAGACAGAACAAGGATATGTACAGATTGAGAAAGAATGTCTCTCCATTGTTTTTGCATGTGACAAGTTTGACCAGTATCTGTCAGAGAGCTCTTCACAATACACAGCGAAAACAAACCGCTTGAGACAATCTTCAAGAAATCCCTACTCACAGCACCCAAGCGACTGCAGAGAATGTTGCTAAGCCTACAAAGATACCAACTCTGCGTGCAATACAAACAATGCAAATAACTACATGTAGCTGACTTCCTGTCCAGAACAGCTCAATCAACCACAGAGCACAGACAAATGCAAACACCAGCCACGGTCTACGCTATGTGTTTAGCCACAACTGACCTGTAACAGGTGGATCACACCAGTGATGTCAACATCTCACCTAAGACAATGGAGTCAATTATTACTTGATTATTACTCGGACTACTGAGAGCTCAACGAGCTGACACCACATCATTGAATGCTGCAAAAAGCAGTTCAGCAGACATGGTGTTGCCCACACTGTTGTTTCTGATAGTGGCCCCACCTTCTCTGGAATGGACTTTCAAAAATGTTCTGATGAGTGGGACTTTAAACATGTGACGTCATCACTGTATCACAGCCAAAGCAATTGCAAAGCTGATTCAACGGTGAAGATTGCCAAAACACAGACCCATGGCTGTGATAGATGGTGAAGACCCATGGCTGTGATGGATGGTGAAGACCCATGGCTGTGATGGATGGTGAAGACCCATGGCTGTGATGGATGGTGAAGACCCATGGCTGTGATGCATGGTGAAGACCCATGGCTGTGATGGATGGTGAAGACCCATGATGTGATGGATGGGGAAGACCCGTGACTGTGATGGATGGTGAAGACCCGTGGCTGTGATGGATGGTGAAGACCCATGGCTGTGATGGATGGTGAAGACCCATGACTGTGATGGATGGTGAAGACCCATGACTATGATGGATGGTGAAGACCTATGGCTGTGATGGATGGTGAATACCCATGGCTGTGATGGATGGTGAAGACCCATGACTATGATGGATGGTGAAGACCCATGACTATGATGGATGGTGAAGACCCATGGCTGTGATGGATGGTGAAGACCCATGGCTGTGATGGATGGTGAAGACCCATGGCTGTGATGCATGGTGAAGACCCATGGCTGTGATGGATGGTGAAGACCCATGATGTGATGGATGGGGAAGACCCATGACTGTGATGGATGGTGAAGACCCGTGGCTGTGATGGATGGTGAAGACCCATGGCTGTGATGGATGGTGAAGACCCATGACTGTGATGGATGGTGAAGACCCATGACTATGATGGATGGTGAAGACCTATGGCTGTGATGGATGGTGAATACCCATGGCTGTGATGGATGGTGAAGACCCATGACTATGATGGATGGTGAAGACCCATGGCTGTGATGGATGGTGAAGACCCATCTCCCTTTCCTCCGCTGACACTGACCAAAAAGGGACACCGTCTTGCAGCTGATGGCGAAACTCGAGTCGTACTGTGTTATTTCTGCCTCATGCACAAATTCATGTTGTTACTCTTATGAACAGAGAAAGTGAAACATTCCTTGAAATTAAAAAAGACCCAAGCCCCTAATAATAACAACAACGCAAGCCTATAGATACACATTCCTACTCATTCATTACTGCTGCACTGCTTGTTGTAGCGCTGAGTGGAAATAGGAAGAACACACATTTTATGGCTTATAAAAGTGTTGAGTACAAAGTGTTGACAGTGCTGAGTAAGAACTTAAACATGAACTCAGTCAAACACAGCATCTCTTTGCTGTATTCATTGACAGTTTCTCTCTAGTCGTGGTTTTCAACGTTTTGAAATCTCACAGTATCAACTTTGATGTAGATTTATTTTATGCCTCCTATGTGACTGCAGACAAGGTCATCTGAGCCATCGGATTGGCCAGTGGTTGACCTTAGAGTGCACTTGATTTGCTCTCTGGGCCCACCGGGAAAGCAGAGTTAGTACCTTCAGGCACATGCAATGGTTGAAAATAGCAACAGTTAGTCTACCCGGTGCGCAAGGCAGCTGAATCGGGTGCACCTGCCGCCAACAGCCCATGACGAATAAATCAAAATAGGAGCACAAGGCTTTATCGTTGGGTTTTTACATAAATGTTTAGTGATCGACTAGTAATGCCTTGGAGATCGACCAGTCGGTCGCGATCGTCCGGTAGGTGACCGCTGCTCTAGAAAGTTGAGTGAAGTGTACGCGTGCAGTTTAGATGGAACTTTGATGGGGATGTGTATATCTGAGGTGTATTCACTAAGAAATCAAAAGGAACAAAATGTCCGAAATGGAGAGTGACTAACCTAAACTAACCTGCCAAACGGTTTCAGTTGCAGTAGTAGACTGCTGTCCTGAGAGGCTGAATGATGCTGAGATCCGCATCGGTAACTCACTGGAGAACAATGGCATCAACAACCCCAGGGGAGAAATAGACATCAGTACATTTTTACATCCATACTTCTGTAGCTATTCAGTGGTTATATATTTAACACAATGACTGTATTCTCTACTCTCTCAATTCAATTGAATTTCAATTTAAGAGCTTTATTGGCATGGGAAATATATGTTTACATTGCCAAAGCAAGTGAAATAGACAATAAAAAATTAACAGAAAACATTACACTCACAAGAGATCAAAAAGAATAAAGACATTTAAAATTTCATATTATGTCTTTACACAGTGTAAATGTGCAAATAGTTCAAATAAAAAAGGGAAGATATGTACACATAAATATGGGTTGCATTTACAATGATATCTCTCACACCCTTCTCTCTGTTGCCCCACTCCTCTTCTCTGTGTCCCCCACCCCTGCTCTCTCTCCCTACCCCTCTCTCTCTGTCCCCCCACCCCACCTCTCTCTCTGCCCCCCCCCCCCACCCCATCTCTCTCTGTACAATAATCACGTCCATTGCTCTCTCCCCCATCCCATTCTCTCTCTCTCTCTCTCTCCCTCTCTCTCTCCCACCCCCTTTCGCTCTCTTTTACACCCCACCCCCTCTCTCTCTACCCCACCCCCTTCTATCTCTCTCCCCACCCTTCTCTATCTCTCTACCCACTTTTCTCTCCCCCCTACCCATCCCCCCTCACTCTCTCCCCCCCACCCACTGCTCTCTCTGTCCCTCCACCACCCTCTCTCTCACCCCACACAAACTCATTCTGTCCCCCCACTCCCCCTCTCTCTGTCCCCCCACTCCCCCTCTCTCTGTTCTCCAATACCCCTTTCTCTGTCCCCCAACACCCCCCCCTCTCTCTCTCCCCCACTCCCTCACCCTCTCTCCCCCCACCCCCTCTCTCTCTTTCAGATGTGTTGTCATCTCCCACATCCCAGCAGGAGACCAACACGTTCCAGTGTAATGAGACGGAGGGTTGCTATGTTGTTGTGGTCATCCCAGAGCTTTCGACAGAAGGTACTTCTTTCCCAGTACATTTATTTATTGTCAGTGAAGGTATGCCAAATAATAACTTTAATGACCAGAATTTTTATCCTGTCGGACATTTTCACAATGCAAACTACTACAAATCTGTGTAAAAAAGAATGTAATACTCATTATAATCTGTCAGTATGATTTAATAAGAAATGTTTCTTCTTCAACAATGTGCGTTATAAAAATACAACTATGTATGCATTGCTCAGCTTACTAAACTCTAGTAAAACAATCACCTTTTTGTACAGAGCATTGTTAAAGAAATATGTCAGATTAAAGCATACTCTCAGGTGTGTGCGTACTGGTAGCGAAGTCAGGTGCAGGAGAGCAGAGAGTTGTGAACAGGCGCACACTTTATTGAGTCAGGAGAAACCAACAGACGGACGCAACTGCGTCAAAACCTCCAGCCAATAGGCAAAAGTGCAAAACGCGCAAAACAGTCACAATAATTTATGTTTAACAATAAACATCTTCATGAACAACACGGTATAAGCAAACCAGTCTGGCGCGTCAACAATTAACACGTAACACAAACAATTCCACACAAAGACATGAGGGGGAACAGAGGAATAAATACATGCAGTGGGATTGGGTAATGAAAACCAGGTGTGCTGGGAACAAGACAAAACAAATGGATCAATGAAAAATGAGCGGAGATGGCTAGAAAGCCGGTGACGTCGACCGCCGAAACGCCGCCCAAACAAGGAGAGGAGCCGACTTCGGCGGAAGTCGTGATACATACAGTCAAGTCCTAATTATTTTTGGGGGTATTTACAGCCTCCAAGTCAAAGAGAACGGTGGTGAAGATGAAGATCCAATCAGATGCTGATCTGACAAACCAGGTGGTCGGTGACCAGCTCCTACAGCAGGTGAGAGAGAGGGAGAGGGAAGGGGGAGGGAGAGAGAAAGAGAGAAATAGAATGTGTCTTTGTTTATGAACATTTGTGCGAAAGAGAGTAATAAAGAGAGTAATAAAGAGAGTAATAAAGAGAGTAATAAAGAGAGTAATAAAATGGAAATGCTTGTGCTTTCATCTAGCTGCGTGTAGAATTTCTGAAGCAGGGTGTGTCTTACCTACAACTGCGCTGGAGGCCTCAACCAGATGGACAGCTAGCTAACTGGCAAGCACAAAACCAGTCAACAACTTTGGGAGTAAAGACCCACGGAAATCGTAATAATTGACTAAAATGTACAGTCAAAGTTGCCCTGCAGAAATGTAGTTAACATAATAAAAAAAATCCCCATCAAAATCAGAGATATGTTTTTTTTTCATGGCCTACGTCTCAATCCACCATATCCACCAATATCGCCCTTCCGCATCTCACGAAACATCTGGAGCACACTAACGGTTTGGGCCACACACTAATATGACCCCTCTGTGGAAAGCTGAGACCATGGTGTTTGCTCTAGGATGCGCACAAGCCTCACGAGACTCGTCTGAAGGTCCCCAGTATCAGTAAAAAACATGAATGGAAGTATAATTTAAATAGTTTCCTGATCTTTCTTATATCTCTCAGATATAGGATAGAAACTTCAGAACAAACTCCCTCTATATTTTCTTCAATCTGTTATTCAATGTGTTTCTATTGGGTAACAGCATTAATGCCAAATTCAATGTATGTTCAAATATATATTTTTTTTGACACCTTAAAGGGGCTTAAATTCAAAATCAAATAGCTAAATGATCCTTGGTATGACTGTCTTAAAAACAATTCCATATGTTAGCTTAGTAGACCCCCTCCCATTGAATATGAATAAATGCAATAACCTTAGAAATATCACAGTGTATTGTCTGCTCTTGGAATGTACCTGCTGTATTACAATGGATATTCACTCATTCATTACTGTAGTTCAACTGATATTCAGATATTCATGTTTTATTTAACATTTATTTTATCAGGGAGTCATACTGAGACCAAGGTCTCTTTTAGAGCTGAGCCCTGAATTACATCAGGTATAGAAAATACACACATCAAAATGTAAATAGAAAATGTAAACAGGAAGAAAAACAGGGTCATAAAAAACAAACAGATTCATCAGTAATAAGGTCCTCAATCAGCTTTATGAATTTCCCAGAGGCACCAAAACATCAAATGTAAGAACATTTCGAAGATTGTTCCACAAATATGGTTCAAGAAAACGAATAGCTGATTTACCAAGCTAACTCATGAGAGACCAAAGGAATTTCCAGAGTTAGACATCCCTGTGGTAACTCCTATGTCTAAAGTTTAGCAAAGACGTTAGTAGCCTAGTGGGACTTTTTGTAAAAAGGCTTTATAAATGAAAACATAGCAATGTATCAACCTATATGACATCAAAGAAGGCCAACAAACGTTCTGGTAGAGAATACAATGATGAGTACTACAATTCTTGCCCATAATGTTAAAATGTGCTCTTAACATTCCTATTACATCATAATGACTATGATTTAGAAGTTTCCACTTATGTGGAAGTGATGTGAAGATGAAAAGAGGTGGGTTGGGAATGTGAACTTGGCACGTACTGCAGTGTTCTTTCTGTCACACCATTTCCTGGAACATGTACTTCTGCCACAAAATAATATGTAAAACATATTTAGTCATATTAGCTGGCTAACCCACTGATCCTGCTTTGTTGTAAACCCCTCATGTCTAAATTCTGTATGTGTATTTTATACAACAGAATAATTGGTTTGTTAATTTGAATATGTCACAATGGGGGATAATCTTCCAAGTCTATGAAAAACACAGAAAATACAGTATTATAACAAATTGTTCAGGGAACCATATTTTGTACCCTTGATATGGCTGTGGAGGAGTCCAGTAAGCTACACAGTCAGGAACTTTCATATTTTCGTTAGAAATACATGTATACCTTTATGCATTTACTGTGATACTGCTGCACAGTCTATATTTACTGTGATACTGCTGCACAGTCTACATTTACTGTGATACTGCTGCACAGTCTACATTTACTGTGATACTGCTACACAGTCTACATTTACTGTGATACTGCTGCACAGTCTACATTTACTGTGATACTGCTGCACAGTCTACATTTACTGTGATACTGCTACACAGTCTACATTTCCTGTGATACTGCTACAGTCTACATTTCCTGTGATACTGCTGCAAAGTCTACATTTACTGTGATACTGCTGCACAGTCTACATTTACTGTGATACTGCTACACAGTCTACATTTCCTGTGATACTGCTACAGTCTACATTTACTGTGATACTGCTACAGTTTACATTTCCTGTGATACTGCTGCAAAGTCTACATTTACTGTGATACTGCTGCACAGTCTACATTTACTGTGATACTGCTGCACAGTCTACATTTACTGTGATACTGCTACACAGTCTACATTTCCTGTGATACTGCTACAGTCTACATTTCCTGTGATACTGCTACAGTCTACATTTCCTGTGATACTGCTACAGTCTACATTTACTGTGATACTGCTACATTCTACATTTACTGTGATACTGCTACAGTCTACATTTACTGTGATACTGCTACAGTCTACATTTCCTGTGATACTGCTGCACAGTTTACATTTACTGTGATACTGCTACAGTCTACATTTCCTGTGATACTGCTGCACAGTCTACATTTCTTGTGATACTGCTGCACAGTCTACATTTACTGTGATACTGCTGCACAGTCTACATTTACTGTGATACTGCTGCACAGTCTACATTTACTGTCATACTGCTGCACAGTCTACATTTACTGTGATACTGCTACATTCTACATTTACTGTGATACTGCTACAGTCTACATTTACTGTGATACTGCTACAGTCTACATTTACTGTGATAGTGCTGCACAGTCTACATTTACTGTGATACTGCTGCACAGTCTACATTTACTGTGATACTGCTGCACAGTCTACATTTACTGTGATACTGCTACACAGTCTACATTTCCTGTGATACTGCTACACAGTCTACATTTCCTGTGATACTGCTACAGTCTACATTTCCTGTGATACTGCTACACAGTCTACATTTCCTGTGATACTGCTACAGTCTACATTTCCTGTGATACTGCTACATTCTACATTTACTGTGATACTGCTACAGTCTACATTTCCTGTGATACTGCTGCACAGTTTACATTTACTGTGATACTGCTACAGTCTACATTTCCTGTGATACTGCTGCACAGTCTACATTTCTTGTGATACTGCTGCACAGTCTACATTTACTGTGATACTGCTGCACAGTCTACATTTACTGTGATACTGCTACACAGTCTACATTTACTGTGATACTGCTACACAGTCTACATTTCCTGTGATACTGCTACAGTCTACATTTACTGTGATACTGCTACATTCTACATTTACTGTGATACTGCTACAGTCTACATTTACTGTGATACTGCTGCACAGTTTACATTTACTGTGATACTGCTGCACAGTCTACATTTCCTGTGATACTGCTGCACAGTCTACATTTACTGTGATACTGCTACATTCTACATTTACTGTGATACTGCTACAGTCTACATTGCCTGTGATACTGCTGCACAGTCTACATTTACTGTGATACTGCTACAGTCTACATTTACTGTGATACTGCTGCACAGTTTACATTTCCTGTGATACTGCTACAGTCTACATTTACCGTGATACTGCTACAGTCTACATTGCCTGTGATACTGCTGCACAGTCTACATTTACTGTGATACTGCTACAGTCTACATTTACTGTGATACTGCTGCACAGTTTACATTTACTGTGATACTGCTGCACAGTTTACAGGAAAAAGAAACAAAGCACCATTTACAACCATCCAACTCGGTTTCATTTACAGTGAAATGTAACTTAAGTTAACAATGACATGTTAATCATCACTGGCATCTAATCTGTCCAGTTCATCCAGTTTACCTTGGGAACCGACTGATGCACAGAGTGATGCACAGAGACTAACTACATAGGGAAGAAAACATCAACCTGAACCGGTTTAAATGCAGGTGGCTCACTTCAAATTTGACTATAAAAAGGACACATCATCCAGGGTCAGCCATTGTATTACAGGAACCAAGACAGGTAATAAAATAGCACCCTACGATTATTAACCAGAAAATGCATGCAATACAAAGGTTGTACCTTTAGATTAACCTTATTTCAGATCAAAGTAATTGATTCTCTGAAGTTTTACAGATAATGTAACTGTGATATCATGCGTTCCTTTGCAGATTCGGCTGTGAAAAGATAGAACCGTCTTCAAACAGACAAAGGTAACAACAATGCCTATATTTTCCATTTTGTATTGGTATACATTTGTATTGCCGAAGTTCAGTGCTATAGCGCACTTGAAATGTAAAGGTCATTTGTGGTTGAGCGGACACATGCAGCATTTACCGTGAATGTAGTCTCCACGAACATGGGAACACTACCTTAAATTTAAATGATGCTGTAACGCAGAACTTCAGCATTACGGATTGAATTGAGCCATTAGTCGACAACATGCAGAATTATAAGATGATTGATTAACTTGACACTGGAGGGAATTGGCATATATGGACAGGGCCAAATTTCTAACAGAATCAATGTATTTATGTATCAACTAACCCCTACAAGTCTAATGGGAGTTCTGCTAAGCTAACATATGGAATTATTTTAAGATGGTCATACCATGGATCATTTTGCTATTTTATTTGTATTTTTAGGACCCCTGTAGGGGGGAAAAAAATTGATTTTTATAAAACAATTATTTGATTAAACATTGAAATTGGCCTTAGTCCATAGAAACGCATTGAATAACATGTTCATACATGGCAAACTATACTGAGCAAAAATATAAACACAATATGCAACAATTTTAACGATTTTACTGAGTTACAGTTCAAATAAAGAAATCAGTCAATTGAAATAAATGAATTAGGCCCTAATCTATGGATTTCACATGACTGGGCAGGGGCGCAGCCATGGGTGGGCCTGGGAGGGCATAGGCCTAACCACTTGGGAGCAAGGCCCAACCACTGGGGAGCCAGGGCCAGACATTCAGAATGAGTTTTTCCCCACAAAGGGGGTTTATTACAGACAGAAATACTGTCAGGGTGGCTGGTCTCAGACGGTCCTGCAGGTGAAGAAGCCGGATGTGGAGGTCCTGGGCTGGCTTGGTTACAATGCCGGTTGGACGTACTGCCAATTTCTCAAACATTTTGTTGGAGGCAGTCTATGTTAGATAAATAAAAATGTATTCTCTGGCAACAGCTCTGGTGGACATTCCTGCAGTCAGCATGCCAATTACACGCTCCCGCAAAATTTCAGACATCTGTGGCATTGTGTTGTATGAAAAAACTGCACATTTAGAGTGGTATTTTAGTGTCCCAAGCACAAGGTGCACCTGTGTAATGATCATGCTGTTTAATCAGCTTCTTGATATGCCACACCTGTCAGGTGGATGGATTATCTTGGCAAAGGAGAAATGCTCACTAACAAGGATGTAAACAAATTTGTTCACAAAATTTGAGAGCAATACAATTCTTCTGCGTATGGAACATTTTCTGGGATTTTTTATTTCATCTCATGAAACATGGGACAAATACTTATATTTCTGTTCAGTGTATTTAGGCCTAATTACCACTAAAATTCCATGAAAACGATAGAATGACAAACGTAATATTTATGTGGGCTATAGCAGCCTATTGGTAGGTAGCCGAAATTGTGGTTTCTTCCCTGTATTCTTTGTCTATGGCGCTGGCCTGAATGATTTACTGTAGGCTTGTGTGCAGAGGCCCGTCCATTGGAGGCGTGACCAGATAGTCAAAAAACAAACAGGAAATTTGTTTTGAAGTGTCTGAGTGATATAAGAAAGATCAGGAAATTATATAAAACATTTTGTGACCCATATGTCACCCATTTTTTAGCACTAAACTGCTTCCATATATACAGTGCATTTGGAAAGTATTCAGACCCCTTGACCTTTTCCACATTTTGTAACGTTACAGCCTTATTACTCTAAAATAGATTCAATAGTTTTTTCCCCTCATCAATCTACACACAATACCCCATAATAACAAAGCAAAAACAGGTTTTCAGAAACTGTTGCAGATATATAAATTAATTAATTAAATATCCCATTTACATCAGTATTCAGACTCTTTACTCAGTACTTTGTTGAAGCACCTTTGGCAGTGATTACAGCCTCGAGTCTTCTTGGGTATGATGCTACAAGCTTGGCACACCTGTATTTGGGGAGTTTAGCTCATTCTAATCTGCAGATCCTGTCAAGCTCTGTCAGGTTGGATGGGGAGCGTCGATGCACAGCTATTTTCAAGTTTCTCCAGAGATGTTCGATCGGGTTTGAGTCCTTTCTCTGGTTGGGCCAGGGACAAGAAACTTGTCCCAAAGCCACTCCTGCGTTGTCTTGGCTGTTTGCTTAAGGTCATTTTCATGTTGGAAGGTGAACCTTCGCCCCAGTCTGAGGTCCTGAGCGCTTTGGAGCAGGTTTTCATCAAGTACGTGACGCTTGGCATTCAGGCCAAATAATTATGTTTCTCATGGTCTGAGAGTCCTTTACGTGCCTTTAGGCAAAATCCAAGCGAGCTGCCATATGCCTTTAACTGAGAAGTGTCTTCCATCTGGTCACTATCATAAAGACCTGAATGGTGGTGCTGAAGAGACGGTTGTCCTTCTGTAAGGTTCTCCCATCTCCACAAAGGAACTCTAGAGCCCTGTCAGAGTGACCATCGGGTACTTGGTCACCTCCCTGACCAAGGACCTTCTCCCCCGATTGCTCAGTTTGGCCGGGTGGCCAGCTCTAGGAAGTGTCTTGGTGGTTCCAAACTTCTTCCATTTAAGAATGATGGAGGCCAATGTGTTCTTGGGGGCCTTCAATGCTGCAGACAATTGTTGGTACCCTTCCCAAGATCTGTGCCTTGACACAATCCTGTCTCGGAGCTCTACGGACAATTCCTTCCACCTCGTGGCTTGGTTTTTGCTCTGACATGCACTGTCAACTGTGGGACCTTATATAGACAGGTGTGTGCCTTTCCAAGTCATGTCCAATCAATTGAATTTGCCACAGGTGGTCTCCAATCAAGTTGTACAACCATCTCAAGGATGATCAATGGAAACAGGATGCACCTGAGATCAATTTCAAGTCTCATAGCAAAGGGTCTCAATACTTATGTAAATAAGTATTTATATACATTTTATTTTTAATCAATTTGCAAACATTTCTTAACCTGTTTTCACTTTGTCATTATGGATTATTGTGTGTAGATTGATGAGGAAGTTTACTTATTTAATCCAGTTTAGAATAAGGCTGTAATGTAGTAAAATGTGGAAAAAGGGGTCTGAATACTTTCCGAATGCAATGTACTTCCATTCATTTTTTAAACTGGTACCTGGCTACTTTCAGACGAGTCTTATGAGGCTTTAGGGCATCCTAGAGCAAAACAACCAACGTACGTGTTCATGAGAATCTCACCTTTCGATGGTGGGGTCATATTATTATCAAACTATTCAGACACTACAGACGATTTCGAAGACCGATTTTCAGATGTCTCCTGGTCTGACAAACACTGCTGTAGCTCTGTCACCTTCCACTGCAGAAGCGGAAGGCCGACATCGGCAGACGCGGTGGAGATGCAGCCCATGCAAAAGACATCTCTTGCTTAATGGGGCAATCAGCAGTAGGAACAATAACAAAGTGCACTCCCCACCCCTGAGCTGAGGGATGGGGCTGGATAAATTAAACCACTCTCAAATTCATGAACAGAGTTATGGATGCAAGGACTGACCATGCATGATATCAAAATGATATACTACATGGCCAGTATACTACATGGGGGGGGGGGGGGGGGGGGCTGAACTGGACCCAAGGAAAGAAAGAATAAGTATCCAAAAACACCCCTAAACTAGACTAGCCTATTTCAACAACAGCTAACTAACTAACCAAAAATACAGTGGGTGGTCCACCCAGTTCTAACTAGTGTATTTAACAAAGTTTACCTACGGGTAGTGTATGCCCATGGGCGAACTGTCTGGTTACCCCCTTTTCCCACTATCAAACAAACACTCAAACACCATAACAAACACAATACTCACAGGTGGGGACAAAGTGACATGTAGATGCTAAACCACACAAGAGATCTACAGACATATGGCATTTACAGAGAGATTGCTCTAGACAAAGAGATTGAGCTCCAGAGAAAACAACGGACAGGGATTTTAATCCAAGGGAATGGGAATATGATAGGGTAGGAGAAAAGAAGCAGGTCTCTTCTGATTAGCGACTGATTGATGACTGATTGGGGAATGATGATTGTCACCTGTGAGTAGGGGAGAAGGAGAGAAAAGAAATACACACAGAATACTTGTATCTGTAACAGGCCTGGCCTGTAGTCGGCATTCCAATTCATCCCAAAGGTTTTCAATGGGGTTAAGGTCAGGGCTCTGTGCAGGCCTGTCAAGTTCTTCAACACTGATCGCGACAAATCATTTCTTTATGGACCTCGCTTTGAGCACGGGGGCATTGTCATGCTGAAACAGGAAAGGGCCTTCCCCAAGCTGTTGCCACAAAGCTGAAAGCACAGAATCGTCTAGAATGTCATCGTATGCTGTAGTGTTATGATTTCCCTTCACTAGAACTAAGGGGCCTGGCCCGAACCATGAAAAACAGCCCTAGACCCTCCACCAAACTATACAGTTTGCACAATGCATTTGGGCAGGTAGCATTCTCCTGGCATCCACCAAACACAGATTAATTTGTCGGACTGCCCAATGGTGAAACGTGATTCATCACTCCAGATAAGGCGTTTCTGCTCCAGAGTCCAATGGCGGCGAGCTTTACACCACTTCAGCCGATGCTTGGTATTGCGCATGGTGGTCTTAGGCTTGCCCATGGAATCCCATTTCATAAAGCTCCTGACAAACAGTTTGTTGTGCAGATGTTGCTTCCAGAGGCGGTAGTGAGTGTTGCAACAGAGGACAGAGTCGATTTTTACGCGCTTCGGCACTCGGCGGTCCCGTTCTGTGAGCTTGTATGGCCTACCACTTTACAGGGTTCAATTCTCGGGCCGACTCTTTTCTCTGTATACATCAATGATGTTGCTCTTGCTGCTGGTGATTCTGTTATCCACCTCTACGCAGACGACACCATTCTGTATACTTCTGGCCCTTGGTTGGACACTGTGTTAACAAACCTCCAGACGAGCTTCAATGCCATACAACACTCATTCCAACTGCTCTTAAATGCAAGTAAAACTAAACGCATGCTCTTCAACCGATCACTGCCCGCACCCGCCCGCCCGCCCGTCTAGCATCACTACTATGTACGGTTCTGACTTAGAATTTGTGGACAACTACAAATACCTAGGTGTCTGGTTAGACTGTAAACTCTCCTTCCAGACTCACATTAAGCATCTCCAATCAAAAATTAAATCTAGAATCGGCTTCCAATTTCGCAACAAGGCATCCTTCACTCATGCTGCCAAACATACCCTCGTAAAACTGACTATCCTACCGATCCTTGACTTCAGCGATGTCATTTACAAAATAGCCTCCAACACTCTACTCGGCAAATTGGATGTAGTCTATCACAATGTCATCTGTTTTGTCACCAAAGCCCCATATACTACCCACCACTGCGACCTGTATGCTTTCGTTGGCTGGCCCTCGTTTCATATTCGTCGCCAATCCCACTGGCTCCAGGTCATCTATAAGTCTTTGCTAGGTAAAGACCCACCTTATCTCAGCTCACTGGTCACCATTGCAGCACCCATCTGTAGCACGCGCTCCAGCAGGTATATTTCACTGGTCATCCCCAAAGCCAACTCCTCTTTTGGCCGCCATTCCTTACAGTTCTCTGCTGCCAATGACTGGAATGAATTGCAAAAATCACTGAAGCTGGAATCTTATATCTCCCTAACTAACTTTAAGCATCAGCTGTCAGAGCAGCTTACCGATCATTGCACCTGTACTCAGCCCATCTGTAAATAGCCCACCCAACTACCTCATCCCCATATTATTGTTTTTTTACTCCTTTGCACCCCAGTATCTCTACTTGCACATTCATCTTCTGCACATCTGTCACTCCAGTGTTTAGTTGCTAAATTGTAATTATTTTGCCACTATGGCCTATTTATTGCCTTACCTCCCTAATCTTACTACATTTGCACACACTGTATATAGATTTTTCTATTGTGTTATTGACTGTATGTTTGTTTATCCCATGTGTAACTCTGTGTTGTGTCGAACTGCTTTGCTTTGTCTCGGCCAGGTCACAGTTGTAAATGAGAACTTGTTCTCAACTGGCCTAAATAAAGGTGATTTTTTTTTTTAAGCTGGTTGAGAGAATGCCAAGAGTGTGCAAAGCTATCATCAAGGCAAAGGGTGGCTACTATGAAGAATCTCAAATAAAAAATATATTTTGATTTGTTTAACACTTTTTTGGTAACTAAATGATTCCATATGTGTTATTTCATAGTTTTCATGTCTTCACTATTATTCTACAATGTAGGAAATAGTACAAATAAAGAAAAACACTTGAATGAGTAGGTGTGTCCAAACTTTTGACTGGTACTGTATGCTTGGCCATGTAGTTTAGTTTTAACCATATTATAAGGCTATTTGTTTGTTTACATTTACTTAGTTGACAAACTTTGGAGTAAAACAAGCTTATATTCTGGGTTCTGAAGGAGTATGACAGTTGAACTAATCTCATAAGGCATTATTAGTCATATTCTTCAAGAATCAATGGGTGTAGATCATTCATTTACAAGTCCAAAACTGTATGTAGCAATTGCTGATTGCCCCTTTAAACATACTTTTTTATTATGATTTAGCCAACTGGCTAGTATTCATCTGTAGACTCTGGGCAGATAGAATAAACATTGAGGAAAGCGTCAGAAACATTTAACATAACAAATAATAGAAGTGAAAATAAATATGAAAAATAAAATATAAGCCCCCCCCTCTCAACTTTGAATGAGATTACAACCTATATTCACCCACTCAAAAAGACAACCAACAGTTTGTTGAAAACCCAATGTGTTACCACTATGCTATCAACAGTCTATAAACATAAATTCCAATGGGAAAGCAATGTCAGATTTTTGCTCTACCTAACTGTGTTATCACTGCACTTTATACCATTTAAAGGTGTAACAAAGTTCAAATGGGATTACAATGTTGATTGGGACACAGCCATTGTCAGATATTTTGTTTATTTATACAACAACTAAGGGCCAGATTCAATCCGATCCGCTTTAGCCGGCATCCACATAGCTGATGTTTTGACAGAGGTGGAACTGCTTTAGACCGATGTGAAGCTAGACACAATAAGGATTAGCCACAATTGTGGAATTTGTGGTTCGCCTTCTAAATAAAAGTCACTCATTGAAAGTGATGCAAATGTTTACAAATAGTGGACTCATGCCATATTTTGACTAGTTGTCAGTTGAAATCGCATTGTGGATTTATTAGACTTAAGATATGCATTGGGGGCATACATATATATTTCACTGTACAGCCTTACCTATGGATTGTGGATCAATGAAATGGGTATCAATCTACTCAGTGTCACACACAGAACAAAACGGTGAAGAGATAACACAAATATTAGCTTCATAGCTCATATTGCGGGACTCTGAAGACACTGTGAAATGAGCCACATTAAATTACCAGTAAACCTAATATGTGTATTGGACACTGATATTGCACTGTACAGCCTTAATACGAGCTATTGCACGAGTATTTGTTGAAACTCTTCACAGTTGTGTTCTGTGGGTGTCATTGAGTGGTCTGATACCCCATTTCATTGATCCATTATCCATAGGTGAGGCTGTATGAGTATGCCCCAAAGCTATTCTAAAAGTCTAATACATCCACAGTGCATTTTCAACTGATTTGTAACAACATTCCAACTTTGTTTAGCATTATTTAGTCCAAATATGGCATGATTCAATCCACTATTTGTATCCATGTGCCTTTACTGAGGGACTTTCATTTGAGAGAGGCAGAGTTGGACCTTTATTCGTGCCTAAAGTTGACCTTTATGAGAAATAAATCCTCTTTATTTACTTTATTTCTGTATAGCCTACACTTTCTCGTTCTGAACTTCTAGCAGGAGTGGAACGGGTATGGCTTCGTGACAATGATCACAAGAGCAGCTACTCACCGATTTGACAGCTCCAACGCAGTTCCAAACTCAACATAATACATACAGTGGGGCAAAAAAGTATTTAGTCAGCCACCAATTGTGCAAGTTCTCCCACTTAAAAAGATGAGAGAGGCCTGTAATTTTCATTTTTCAAAAAATCCAGAAAATCACATTGTAGGATTTTTAATGAATTTATTTGCAAATGATGGTGGAAAATAAGTATTTGGTCAATAACAAAAGTTTATCTCAATACTATGTTATATACCCTTTGTTGGCAATGACAGAGGTCAAACGTTTTCTGTAAGTCTTCACAAGGTTTTCACACACTGTTGCTGGTATTTTGGCCCATTCCTCCATGCAGATCTCCTCTAGAGCAGTGATGTTTTGGGGCTGTTGCTGGGCAACACGGACTTTCAACTCCCTCCAAAGATTTTCTATGGGGTTGAGATCTGGAGACTGGCTAGGCCACTCCAGGACCTTGAAATGCTTCTTACGAAGCCACTCCTTCGTTGCCCAGGCGGTGTGTTTGGGATCATTGTCATGCTGAAAGACCCAGCCACGTTTCATCTTCAATGCCCTTGCTGATGGAAGGAGGTTTTCACTCAAAATCTCACGATACATGGCCCCATTCATTCTTTCCTTTACACGGATCAGTCGTCCTGGTCCCTTTGCAGAAAAACAGCCCCAAAGCATGATGTTTCCACCCCCATGCTTCACAGTAGGTATGGTGTTCTTTGGATGCAACTCAGCATTCTTTGTCCTCCAAACACGACGAGTTGAGTTTTTACCAAAAAGTTATATTTTGGTTTCATCTGACCATATGACATTCTCCCAATCTTCTTCTGGATCATCCAAATGCTCTCTAGCAAACTTCAGATGGGCCTGGACATGTACTGGCTTAACTTCTTATGGCTGCAAGCACGAGGTCGGTACACCTATGACAACATCCAGCTCAAAGTGCAGGGCGCGAAATTCAAAAAAATATTTTTTAAAAATATTTAACTTTCACACATTAACAAGTCCAATACAGCATATGAAAGGTACACATCTTGTGAATCAAGCCAACATGTCCGATTTTTAAAATGTTTTACAGGGAAGACAAAATATGTAAATCTATTAGCTAACCACGTTAGCAAAAGACACCACTTTTCTAACTCCATCAGTTTCTTACTCCATCAGGTGCTATCACAAATTCGACCAAATAAAGATATAAATAGCCACTAACCAAGAAAAAACTTCATCAGATGCCAGTCTGATAACATATTTATTGTATAGCATAGGTTTTGTTAGAAAAATGTGCATATTTCAGGTATAAATCATAGTTTGCCATTGCAGCCACCATCACAAATCTCACCAAAGCGACTAGAATTACTACAGAGAGCAACGTGTATTACCAATTTACTCATCATAAAACATTTCTTAAAAATAGACAGCGCATAGCAATGGAAAGACACAGATCTTGTGAATTCAGACAACATTTCAGATTTTCTAAGTGTTTTACAGCGAAAACACAATAAATCGTTATATTAGCATACCACATGTGCAAACGTTACCCGAGCATTGATTCAAGCCAAAGAGAGCGATAACGTTATCATCGCCAAAATATATTAATTTTTTCACTAACCTTCTCAGAATTCTTCCGATGACACTCCTGTAACATCATATTACAACATACATATAGAGTTTGTTCGAAAATGTGCATATTTAGCCACAAAAAAACGTGGTTTTACAATGAGAATAGTAGCAAAACTGGCCTGAAAATGTCGGGCGCCATCTTTGACAGTGATCTTGTCTAATGAATAACTATTCATAAACTTGACTAAAAAAATATAAGTTGGACAGCTATCGAAAGACAAATTAGTTCTTAATGCAATCGCTGAATTACATTTCTAAAATTATCCTTACTGTGCAATACAGGGTTCGCCAAGCGAAGCTATACCAAAAAAAATGGCGGAATATGTGTTTAACATTTTTCTACAGAACAACGATTTATCATCTTAAATATTTCTTACTATGAGCTGATCTTCCATCAGAATCTTGGGCAATGTATCCTTTCTCGGGTCTAATCGTCTTTTGGTCGAAAGATGTCCTCTTGTCCGTCGAAATGGCCACTAACGTTCGACCGGTACTGGAAACGTGCCCAGCGCTTCAAAGTGAATCACAAAGAAATGCCTCAAAATCGCACTAAACGGATATAAATTGCTATAAAACGGTTTAAATTAACTACCTTATGATGTTTTTAACACCTATAACGAGTAAAAACATGACCGGCGATTTAGAAGTGGCTAAACCAAAGCTTGGAAAGAGAGCCAGTCCGACGTCCATCGTGCGTCAGGCGCAGGAAAAAAAGAAAGCTACTTCCGCCTTGTGCTCTTTTATACAGGCCCTGATTGCGCAATCGACTCCATTCAAATTGTCACCTCTTACTGACATCTAGAGGAAGGCGTAGGCAGTGTTTGTATCCTCATAGCATTTACAGGGACCTTAAAACTGACCTGGGACCAGGGGCCAAGATTTCTGAAATCTCACTCCCTGTCAGGAAAAGTGCTGTAGAATGAGTTCTGTTTCACTCAGAGACATAATTCCAACGGTTATAGAAACTAGAGAGTGTTTTCTATCCAATAATAATAATAATATGCATATTGTACGAGCAAGAATTGAGTACGAGGCCGTTTGAAATGGGCACCTTTAATCAGAGCTACTCAATACTGCCCCTGCAGCCATAAAAAGTTAAGCAGGGGGACACATCTGGCACTGCAGGATTTGAGTCCCTGGCGGCGTAGTGTGTTACTGATGGTAGGCTTTGTTACTTTGGTCCCAGCTCTCTGCAGGTCATTCACTAGGTCCCCCCGTGTGGTTCTGGGATTTTTGCTCACCGTTCTTGTGATCATTTTGACCCCACGGGGTGAGATCTTGCGTGGAGCCCCAGATCGAGGGAGATTATCAGTGGTCTTGTATGTCTTCCATTTCCTAATAATTGCTCCCACAGTTGATTTCTTCAAACCAAGCTGCTTACCTATTGCAGATTCAGTCTTCCCAGCCTGGTGCAGGTCTACAATTTTGATTCTGGTGTCCTTTGACGGCTCTTTGGTCTTGGCCATAGTGGAGTTTGGAGTGTGACTGTTTGAGGGTGTGGACATGTGTCTTTAATACTGATAACAAGTTCAAACAGGTGCCATTAATACAGGTAACGAGTGGAGGACAGAGGAGCCTCTTAAAGAAGAAAATACAGGTCTGTGAGAGCCAGAAATCTTGCTTGTTTGTAGGTGACCAAATACTTATTTTCCACCATAATTTGCAAATAAATTCATAAAAAATCCTACAATGTGATTTTCTGGAATTTTTTTTCTCATTTTGTCTGTCATAGTTGAAGTGTACCTATGATGAAAATTACAGGCCTCTCTCATCTTTTTAAGTGGGAGAACTTGCACAATTGGTGGCTGACTAAATACTTTTTTGCCCCACTGTATATATCGTCTTCTTCGGGTATATTTCATAAATACTTTTAATATATTTTTTTTCAATTTCCATCTACGGACTGAACATAGTCTCCTGCAACCCGCCTCACCCAATGTGGCACGGATCTGCTATTTTTTTACACTTTAGAACCGGAACCCCAATCAGGAGCTAGCCAGCTAACTAGCTACTAGCTAGTAGTCAGTTATCCACTGCGAGCGGTCATCACGTTAACTCGGACATCAGCTAGCCTCAGCCCGGTCAATTCCTGACAGTTGCACAGCTCGATATCAACCCAGAGCATATTGGACTGCTTTTTCTCTAACACATCTCCGGATTCCTACCGCAAGCAATGAACCTTTACACCGGATTGTGGCAGCTGGCTAGCTGCTATCCAAGTGACTACTCCTGGCTAATGTCTCTGTCCAAAGCAAGCACTAGTTAGCCTGGAGCTAGCCTAGAGCTAGGTCCATCTCCCGGCTAGCCGAAGAGGTCCTCCAGCCAATTATTGGGCTACAATATCTATTTTGTCAATTGGCCTGGACCCTTTTACTGCCGACACGGAGCCCCGCCGATCCATCACGACTGGTCTACCGACGTAACCGTCCGAGTGGGTCTCAACAGGCTATTCTGTTACGATGTCACTGAAGAACCATCTACTAGCCCCGGCCCGCTAGCTTTTCTGAACACTGTGTCCCCTGCTCGCCTAGCTTAGTAGTGACTACCAAACGGCACCCTGACTCACCTATTGCTACTCTTTTTACCCTATGATCACTCGGCTACACAGCTGATGCCCCCTGGACTGTTTCAATAACACAGTACCTCATTTTGTTTACCTGTCGGCCCCAGCCTTGAACTCAGGTCCTGTATGTACCTAACTAACCTGCTCTGCCCATTCATCGCCATTTACCCGTTGTTGTCTTAGCTCTCCTGATCAACACCTGTGTTTGCTTTATGCCTCTCTCTAATGTCAATATGCCTTGTCTACTGCTGTCTTGGCTAGTTCTTGCTGTTTTATTTCACTGTAGAGCCCTCAGTCCCACTCAAAATGCCTTAGATAGCTCTTTTGTCCCACCCCACACACATGCGGAGACCTCACCTGGCTTAACTGGTGCCTCCAGAGACGAAACCTCTCTCATCGTCACTCAACGCCTAGGTTTACGTCCACTGTACTCACATCCTACCATACCATTGTCTGTACATTATGCCCTGAATCTATTCTACCACGCCCATAAATCTGATCTTTTTATTCTCTGTCCCCAACGCACCAGACGACCAGTTCTTATAGCCTTTAGCCGTACCCTTATCCTACTCCTACTCTGTTCCTTTGGTGATGTAGAGGTTAACCCAGGCCCTGTAGCCCCCAGTTCCACTCCTATTCCCCAGGTGCTATCTTTTGTTGACTTCTGTAACCTTAAAAGCCTTGGTTTCATGCATGTTAACATCAGAAGCCTCCTCCCAAAGTTTGTTTTATTCACTGCTTTAGCACACTCCGCAAACCCTGATGTGTCTGAATCCTGGCTTAGGAAGGCCACCAAAAATTCTGAGATTTCCATCCCCAACTACAACATTTTCCACCAAGATAGAACTGCCAAAGGGGGTGGACTTGCAATCTACTGCAGAGACAGGATGCAGAGTTCTGTCATGCTATCCAGATCTGTGCCCAAACAGTTCAAGCTTCTACCTTTAAAAATCCACCTTTCCAGAAATAAATCTCTTGCTGTTGCCACTTGTTATAGACCCCCCTCAGCCCCCAGCTGTGCCCTGGACACCATATGTTGAATAATTACCCCCCATTTATCTTTAGAGTTTATACTGTAAGGTAACCTAAACTAGGATATGCTTAACACCCCGGCCGTCCTACAATCTAAGCTAGATGCCCTCAATCTCACACAAATTATCAAGGAACCTACCAGGTACAACCCTAAATCCATAAACACGTTCTCCCTCACAGATATCATCCTGACCAACTTGCCCTCCAAATACACCTCTGCTGTTTTCAACCAAGATCTCAGTGATTACTGCCTCTTTGCATGTGTCCGTAATGGGTCCGCGGTCAAACGACCACCCCTCATCACTGTCAAATGCTCCCTAAAACACTTCAGCGAGCAGGCCTTTCTAATCGACCTGGCCGGGGTATCCTGGAAGGATATGGACCTCATCCCGTCAGTAGAGGATGTCTGGTTATTCTTTAAAAGTGTTTCCGTCACCATCTTAAATAAGCATGCCCCGTTCAAAAAATGTAGAACTAAGAACAGATATAGCCCTTGGTTCACTCCAGACCTGACTGCCCTTGACCAGCACAAAAACATCCTGTGGCATATTGCATTAGTATCGAATAGCCCCTGCGATATGCAACTTTTTAGGGAAGTTACGAACCAATATACACAGGCAGTTAGGAAAGAAAAGGCTAGCTTTTTCAAACAGAAATTTGCATCCTGTAGCACAAACTCCAAAAAGTTCTGGGACACGGTAAAGTCCATGGAGAATAAGAGCACCTCCTCCCTGCTGCCTCACTGCACTGAGGCCAGGAAACACTGTCACCATGATAAATCTACGATAATCGAGAATTTCAATAAGCATTTTTCTACGGCTGGCCATGCTTTCCACCTTGCTACTCATACCCCGGTCAACAGCTCTGCACCCCCCACAGCAACTTGCCCAAGCCTCCCTCATTTCTCCTTCACCCAGATAGCTGAGTGTTCTGAAAGAGCTGCAAAATCTGGACCCCTACAAATCAGCTGGGCTAGACAATCTGGACCCTCTATTTCTAAAATTATCCTCCGCAATTGTTCCAAACCCTATTACTAGACTGTTCAACCTCTCAGCGATCCCCAAAGATTGTAAAGCTGCCGCCGTCAAGCTGCCGCCAGCTCTCAAAGGGGGAGACTTTCTACACCCAAACTGTTACACTGTGTGCTCTTTTCGAGGGATGCCCTGGGATCCGGGGGGACGGGGGTGGTCTGCTGGTCACTGGGATGACAACCCAACTTGGGATGGGAGGGGTTTTAACAGGTGGAATAGTGGGGACCAATTGAAAGTTTACTTAGTAGCAATGCAAATGTCATGGTACAGCTATATGGACACTCAAACACTATGGTACTTTTTAATGGTGAGTTTACAAACATATATTATGATAAATAGATTTGAAACTTGTGTTTCATTATGGTAAATGGTGAATTAAGTATAGCCAGTTATAATTGTAATGGCTTAGCAGATAATAAGAAAAGACGGTCAGTATTTTCCTGGCAAAAAGAGAAGGAATATATTATCTATTGTTTACAGGAAACTCATTCAACCATTTTAGATGAAGTTGTGTGGAAAAAGGACTGGGGGGGCTTAATATATTTCTCCCATGGGAAAAGAAATTCAAAAAGGGTGATGATATTAAGAGTAATTGTGCAAATTGTCCCAAACAGATCCTCAAGGTAGATGGATGATTTTAAATATGATATTGGACCTTAAACAGATAAGTCTCATTAAACCTATACGGTCCAAATAATGATGATTCACGCTTCTTTGAAAATATATATAATAATCTATTGACCCTACAAGCAATACAAAACTGTATTATTGTCGCACGCTGATCTGTTTCACCTGTCTTTGTGCTTGTCTCCACCCCCCTCCAGGTGTCGCCCATCTTCCCCATTATTCCCAGTGTTTTTATACCTGTGTTCTCTGTTTGTCTGTTGCCAGTTCATCTTGTCAGGTCTTACCAGCGTGTTTTCCTGTCTCCCTGCTTTCTCAAGTTCTGTTTCCTAGTTTCTCCGGTTCTGATCATTCTGCCTGCCCTGACCTCAAGCCTGCCTGTCATACTGTACCTGCCTGACTCTGACCCATTTATGAACCTCTGCCTGTCCTGTTTTTTAAAATAATGAGCAAAAAATAATCAAATTTTTTTGGAATGGCAAGCCAGACAAAATTAAAAGGGCCTATTTATATAATGAATATGAATTCGGAGGGCAGAAATTATTAAAGCATTAGACCTCTCACTTAGGGCATCAGTCATACAAAATGTATACTTAAATCCAAAACTGGTTCTCTAGCAAATTAGTAACAATGTATCAAGATGCAAGGCGAGACGCAAATGCAGACACAGGAGGCAGGTGGTTGGAGTCTTGCAATGTTTAATAATCTAAAGGGGTAGGCAAGAGGATGGTCGTGGACAGGCAAACGGTCAAAACCAGATCAGAGTCCAGAGTGGCAGACAGGCTCATTTATTTATTTATTTATTTAACCTTTATTTAACCAGGAAGGGCTCATTGAGATTTAAAATCTCTTTTTCAAGAGCATCCTGGCCAAGATAGGCAGCACCAAGTCATTACAAAAAATTACAGACAGACAACATGAAAAACTACAAGTAATCTAGTAAAAACCATTGAGTTCACAAGAGTATAACAATATCAAAAACAGCAAATTAAAAACATTGACAGGTCAGGGAATCAGCCTCAAAATCCTTCATCAGTGATTTAAAAACACCAACCGGGACAAGTTCTTCCAGTTTAAAATTATTTTGTAAGGTGTTCCAAGACGATGGCGCAGAGTACATAAAAGACCTTTTACCAAATTCAGTTCGGACATTTGGAACAGTTAGCAGGATAAAGTCTAGCGAACGAAGAGAGTACCCACCACATTTCTGAACAATAAAAATGCCCAAATAAAAAGGTAGTAAACCCAAAATGGCTTTGTAAATAAAAGTATACCAGTGACTGAGCCTACGAGTGACTAGAGAAGGCCAGCCAACCCTGGTATACAAAGTGCAGTGGTGCGTAAGGGTTTTGCAGTTTAAAATAAATCTCAAAGTGCCATGGTAAAGAGTGTCAATTGATCTCAAACACTGAGCGGAAGCATTCATATATAAAATATCCCCATAGTCTAGTAAAGGCATAAATGTAGCTGATACTAGCCTCCTTCTGGCTTCAAAAGAAAAACAGGCCTTATTCCTAAAATAAAATCCCAATTTCAGCTTCAATTTTTTTGTAAGTTGTTGAATATGCAATTTAAAAGAGAGGCCGTCATCAATTAGAATTCCAAGATATTTATATGAGGTTACAACCTCAATCTCCTTGCCCTGACAAGTAGTAATAGGTGAAAGGTTCAGAGGTCTATTTCTTGCATTAGAAAACACCATTAGTTTAGTTTTGTCAGTATTGAGGATAAGCTTCAATTGACACAAGGTATGTTGAACAGTATAAAAAGCAGTTTGCAAGTTCTGGAAAGCTTTTGTAAGAGATGAGGCACAACAGTAAATAACAGTATCATCCGCATAAAAATGAAGTTGTGCATTTTGGACATTTTTGTCTAAATCATTTATATAAATAGTGAATAAAAGAGGACCAAGTACAGAGCCTTGGGGCACACCATTCAGGACAGACAATTTAACAGACATAAGCCCATCAAATTGAGTGCACTGAGTTCTATCAGACAGATAGTTAGCAAACCATGCAACTGCATGCTCCGAAAGACCTACACTCAACAATCTCTGCCTTAGTATAGCATGATCAACTGTATCAAAAGCCTTAGAGAGATCAATAAAAAGTGAGACACAGTGCTGTTTTTTGTCAAGGGCTTCAGTGATATCATTTAAAACCTTCATGGCTGCTGTAATTGTGCTATGCTTTTTCCTGAAGCCCGATTGGTACACTGATAAAATAGAGTTAGTAAATAAAAACTCTTTTAGCTGTTCACTTACAAGGGTTTCAAGTATTTTCACCAGGGGTGACAGCTTTGAGATTGGCCTGTAATTATTTAAAAGAGTTGGATCTCCCCCCTTTAAAAGTGGTAGGACAAATGCTGATTTCCAGATCTTTGGAATTTCATTACATTCCAGGGTTAGATTGAACAGATATGCAAGTGGTTCAGCTATGAAATCAGCTGCCAGATTTAAAAAGCAGGGATCCAAAAGATCAGGACCTGCAGGCTTTCTTTGATCTAAGGATTTCAGGGCTTTATGTACCACCTGCACTGAGAATGGCAGAAAGCTAAAAGTTTGACCAGCTCTCACTGGTTCATCCACACAGGGTTGGACAGAGACAGAGGACACTGGTTCATCCACACAGGGTTGTACTGAGACAGAGGACACTGGTTCATCCACACAGGGTTGTACAGAGACAGAGGACACTGGTTCATCCACACAGGGTTGTACAGAGACAGAGGACACTGAATCAAACAGCCTACCAGATGATACAAAGTGCTCATTGAAACAATTCAGCATTTCAGTTTTGTCATATATAGCAACAGAGTCCTTCAAAACACATGACGGTAATTCATTAACATTACTGTTACCAGACATAGACTTAATAGCCTTCCAAAACTTTCTAGGGTCATTCAGGTTATCAGTGGTAACAGACATAAAATATTCAGACTTGGCCTTCCTGAGAAGAAAAGAACACTTGTTTCTTAACTGCCTAAAAATAAGCCAATCAGCATCAGAACAAGATTTCCTTGCTTTAGCCCAGGCTAGATTACGTTCGTGAATAATACAAGACAGCTCAGAAGAAAACCATGGATTATCCCGCCCTTTAACCCTGAACCTGCGGAAAGGTGCATGTTTGTTTACTATTTGGAAAAAACCATCATGAAAGAATATCCAGGCAGTTTCCACATCAGGGATAAGCTCAATCTTGCTCCAGTCAAAATAAAACAAATCATGAAAGAAAGCCTGCTCATTAAAACACTTCAAATTTCTTTTACGAATAAAACGTGGATTTGTCTTTGGAACCTTAGTATTTCTAACAGCAACAGCACAATGGTCACTTAAATCATTTCAAAAAACACCAACCGCAGAATATTTATGTGGAACATTTGTCAATATCAAATCAATCAGGGTAGATTTATCTGGGCATTTAAGATTTGGGCGAGTGGGTGAATTAATCAACTGGGTAAGATTCATAGAATTACAAAACATTTTTAAATCATCCGACACCGGCTTTAACCAACACCAGTTGAGATCACCAATCAAGATCATTTCACTGTAAATAAGTTTAGACATAAGGTGCACCAAAGAAGAAAATGCATCACCGAGAGCAGAGGGGGGTCTATAACAGCCAATCACAGTTATAGAGAGACCCTTTGAAACCTCAATATTCAAAGCAAGAAATTCCAACTGTTTACAAATAGTTTCAGACTTTGCCACACTTACATGGAATTTAGATTTTACATATATAGCCACACCCCCACCTTTCTTAACCCGATCAGTGCGATAAACATTGTAACCACTTATACAAATATCCTTATCAAAAATAGACTTGCTGAGCCAGGTTTCAGAAAACACAATTACATCAGCATCAGTTGATTTAGCCCAAATCCTAACCCCATCAATTTTTGACAACAGGCTGCGTACATTTAGATGAAAAATACCAAAACCAGATCTTGATTTAAAATCAGAGGGGGTTTGGAGACATTGCATATCAGGGCCAGGGTTAGGTTGCACGTTACCTGATATCAACAAAAGAAGAATAACTAGGCACCTCTGTTTAATAACCTTGCACGGCTTCTCTTTTTTAAGAGACATACTGCAAGCGAATTCTACAAGTGAGTTTCCAGACAATACAAAACAGTCATTTAAAACCATTAGACTTTGGTAGTGACACAAATTCGTACTGTTCACGTCATGCCACAAATGCATCGGCACTTGGACGAGTGGACCGAGTGAAAAAGAGCGAGTTCCTGCAGACAAAATGTCTAATGGACGGGAGAGCACATTGTCAGATGTACTCACCCAGCGACAATGTTCGTTTTCTCCAGAGTTCAGTAAAGTCAGTGCACAAAGCAATACCACGTAAATTGTCATTTTCTCTGACAAAAAAATAAGAGGCCAACGAAGGTAAGTGGAGAGAGGGACAGCGTGTATGTGAGACAATGTGAGTGTTTGCGCGTGTAGGTAGATTGGGTGTTGAGGGGGATAGAGAGAACGGGTTGAGCTGCCACTGACAGCCAGGCGAAGAGCAAAAAGGAGCAGCTTGGACAAGACACTCCGCGGACGAAGGAGGAACTCAGGGCAGCCAGAGTTAGTTACTTTGGTAAACTTCAAATAATGAAGTGCCGAGTTGAGGAGGACCCGTGATCTTTACACCAGCAAAAATAAAATAGTTTGCACTACACAACAACGAAGTTACGCAACCATAAATAAATAGATTATTAGTAGGTTAAAATGTACTAGTCACAAACAAACGACTTGACATGCTGCCATCTTGGATCCAAATATCAGTGATCAAGTCAGGCAGAATGGTCAGGCAGACAGGTACAGAGTCCAGAAAACAGGCAAGGGTCAAAACCAGGAGGACTAGAAAATGGAGAATAGCAAAAGGAGTACGGGGAAAAACACGCTAGTTGACTTGACTAAACATACAAGACGAACTGGCACAGAGCGACAGGAAACACAGTGATAAATACACCAGGGATAATAAGCGACACCTGGAGGGGGTGGAGCCAATCACAGGAACAGGTGAAACAGATCAGGGCGTTATTTTTTAACCACGCCATAGAAGGTTGTTTTCAATTTCAGTTTAATCCACCAGAAAAGACAGAACAAATAATACAACAAATATGGTGGTTAAACTTAAATATACTATTATATAATAGATATAAAAAAAACTATATTTTTCAATCATTTTTTTTTTACAAAGTATAATCTTTGTAAATTATATCATAAATATAACTGGTGGAGTTATGTCACACATGCATCTAACACACATATATGGAAATGTCTGCTCTACTCAAAATTACAACCAACTAATTGCAGCATTACCGCAAAAATGGAAGAGGCAAGTGGAAAGAGGAAAAGTGAGGAACTTATCTGTCGGCCCTGCATTAAAGACCAAAATTGGTTGTGATAAATATAGCAGTTTCATTTAAGAACTAAAAAATGGACAGCTGTGCCAGATAGATTGCAAAATAGTTGGGAAGATATTTTCGATGTACCGATTCCATGGCACATGGTTTATGAACTGACACGAAAAACGACGCCGGATTCAAAACTTAAATTAAAACTTAAATAAATTATACAAAATTCTTGCAACCAAGACATTGTTATATACGTTTTTGCTAAAATTATTATATCGTTATTAATTTACAATCTGTAGAAACTATGAGAAAAGAAAGGTTCAGAACTTTTGTTGAGTATCACAGAACAGTTGAAAAAGATATGGCAAATAGAAATCCAATATGGATGGTGTTAATTAAGAGATAGATGGGAGGGGTTGAACTAAGCTGAAAGGTCAGACAAATAACAACAAGATAGCAAATGTAAAATATACTGTGTCTGTAAAATGTATATAGGTTCAGAACTTTGGTGAAATAGCACAGTTAAAAGTAAATGGCAAATAGAAATCAAACTGGATGGACATTAGCAATAGATGGGAGAGGTGGAAGTTAGAGGAAGAACAGGACTAAAAACAAGCAATATATAACTATTGGAAAATAGATTGTTCAAAAGTTTGGGGTCACTTAGAAATGTCCTTGTTTTTGAAAGAAAAGCACATTTTTGGTCCATAAAATAACATCAAATTGATCAGAAATACAGTGTAGACATTGTTAATGTTGTAAATGACTATTGTAGTTGGAAATGGCAGATTTTTTAATGGAATATCTACATAGGTGTACAGAGGCCCATTATCAGCAACCATCACTCCTGTGTTCCAATGGCACGTTGTGTTAGCTAATCCAAGTTGATAATTTTAAAAGGCTAATTGATCATTAAAAAACCCTTTTGCAATTATGTTAGCACAGCTGAAAACTGTTGTTCTGATTAAAGAAGCAATAAAACGGGCCTTCTATTGACTAGTTGAGTTTCTGGAGCATCAGCATTTGTGGGTTTGATTACAGGCTCAAAATGGCCAGAAACAAATTACTTTCTTCTGAAACTCGTCAATTTATTCTTGTTCTGTGAAATGAAGGCTATTCATGCGAGAAATTGCCAAGAAACTGAAGATCTGGTACAACACTGTGTACTACTCCCTTCACAGAACAGAGCAAACTGTCTCTAACCAGAATAGAAAGAGGAGTGGGAGGCCCCAGTGCACAACTGAGCAAGAGGACAAGTACATTACAGTGTCTAGTTTGAGAAACAGACGCCTCACAAGTCCTCAACTGGCAGCTTCATTGAATAGTACCCGCAAAACACCAGTCTCAACGTCAACAGTGAAGAGGCAACTCCGGGATGCTGGCCTTCTAGGCAGAGTTCCTCTGTCCAGTGTCTGTGTTATTTTGCCCATCTTAATCTTTTCTTTTTATTGGCCAGTCTGAGATATGGCTTTTTCTTTGCAAGTTGTGAGAAATAATGAAGGAAAATATATTTGTAAAGTATATATATATATATATATATATATATATATACTATATACAGTATATATATACTATATACAGTATATATACTGTATGTGTATCAATGTATATTTATGTATATGTGGGTATGTGTGTAATTTTAAAGCTGATCTACACCCTGATTTTGATCTGACCATCTAAGTCACAACAATAGACACACACAGTGTGCTAAAACTAATAACACACAAATTATTGTATTCCTCTTGTCTGTTTTGAATACATCATTTAAAATTTCACAGTGTAGGTTGGAAACCCCAAGGCTAATGACTTCTCCAAAGGCTAATTGGAGTCAGGAGTCAGCTAACCTGGAGTCCAATCAATGGGATGAGATTGGAGATGTTGGTTAGAGTTGCCCAGCTCTTTACAAAACACTCACAAAATTTGAGTTTGCTTTTCACAAGAAGCATTGCCTGATGTGAACCATACCTCAAACAAAAAAGATCACAGAAGACCTAAGATTAAGAATTGTTGACTTGCATAAAGCTGGAATAGGTTACAAAAGTATCTCTAAAAGCCTTGATGTTCATCAGTCCACTGTAAAACAATCGTCTAAAAATGGAGAGTTCAGCTCTGTTGCTACTCTCCCTAGGACTGGCCGTCCTGCAAAGATGACTGCAAGTGCACAGCTCAGAATGCTCAATGAGGTTAACCTGTTGAGGTCAGGACTCTGACTGGGCCACTCCAGAAGGTGTATTTTTGATTTGGGTCGTTGTCCTGTTGCAACACCCAACTTCTGTTGACCTTCAACTGGCAGACAGATAGCCTTACATTCTCCCGCCAAAAGTCTTGATAAATTTGGGAATTCATTTTTCTGTCGATGATAGCAAACTGTCCAGGCCCTGTTGCAGCAAAGCAGACCCAAACCATGATGCTCCCTCCACCATACTTTACAGTTGGGATGAGGTTTTGATGTTGGTGTGCTGTGCCTTTTTTTTTCACACATAGTGCTGTGTGTTCCTTCAAAACAACTCAACTTTAGTTTAATCTGTCCACACAATATTTTGGAACATCCAGGTGCTCTTTTGCAAACATCAGACGTGCAGCAATGTTTTTTTTGGACAGCAGTGGCTTCTTCCGTGGTGTCCTCCCATGAACACCATTCTTGTTTAGTGTTTTACGTATCGTAGACTCGTCGACAGAGATGTTAGCATGTTCCAGAGATTTCTGTAAGTCTTTAGCTGACAGTCTAGGGTTCTTCTTAAGATGCAGTGACATGACCTCAAGAGAGAGGTTCACACCAGACATCACAAGAATATTGCTGAACTGAAACAGTTTTGTAAAGTGTAATGGTCCAAATTTACTCCTGATCGTTGTGCAGGACTTATCCGCAACTACAGAAAATGTTTGGTTGAGGTTATTGCTTCCAAAGGAATTTATGCAGAAATCCTGGTAATTCCAAAGGGTTCACATACTTTTTCTTGCTACTGTATGACACAGAGCTCAAGGAGTGGAACTTTAGCACAAAACATGTCTGGATTTCCGGACAGTCACATGACTGTCAACCCAGCCATCGTTAGATGTTGGTTTAAGTTCACAACACTTCCCTGTTCCTTGGGAGAGTGTGTCCCCATGCTTCCCTATACCACGTCCCTTATGTGTACACGCCCCTCCGATGGCCTCAGGTGCCATCCAACTTCTGACACCAATGCACCGGATTCGGGGGTAGCCCTGCCCGGGACATGACCCCGGGTCCCACGACTTTCAACCCAACACCTTAGCCATTACATGAAGAGATCCAAACCTCTTCACAAGGTCGCTAGGTGTTGGGTTGCTACAATAGATGCCTATTTATTAGAGGGTAGCAACAAGAAGCAAAACACAGTCTGTATTTGTCAGCTCCATGCAGTGTCAGTAGATAAGTCCAACCAATGTCCAAATCATCAGCTATATAAATGAAACTCCAAAAAAGTCAAAGATATACTGTAATCAGCCTTTTGTTTATAACCATTAATGACCTTCAACATTCTTACTGAAACATTATTGTCTCCTTTCTCAGAGTCCATACCACCACATGAAGTACAACTAATATACAGAACACTGGTTAAGCTTGGGACGGGAGACAACAAAGATGGCACACAACACGGGGTCATCCCCGTCCAATGCCCGTGGTCATGAAAGTTATGTTGGAAGTGAAATCAGGGATTCCATTTCACTTCTGGATGTTTTGTACGCAAATGCATTTGAAGAAGAGGACATAGACTCCGCAGTAGCTAAGAAGACCGAGGTAGATTTTTACAGAGGAGCCCCACCTCAATGGCTTAACTTCTACTGGGCTGAAAGGGCAACGTCAGCTGATAAAACAACCCCCTTTATCAAAAGAGACGGTTACACTGAACTGATGGAAAATATTAAGAAACAGTGTAAGGGTGACCTGACTTCTACCATGAATCTGCTGCATCAGCCAGGCAGCGGAGGAACAACTCTGGCCATGCAGGTGCTCTGGGACATGAGGAAAACACTGAGATGTGCTGTTCTAACAGGCCCTACCTCAGACATCACCGCTATCGCCAAGCAGGTGATTCACCTTTTCACTGCAGGCGGTCAAGGCCAGCAGAACACTGTGCTCTTACTGCTGGAAGATGAGCGTATTCTGGAGAATCTGCAGGATGCCATCATCAAAGAGATTGCAGAGAGAAACATCACGACCCACAGGCCTGTGGTCATCCTTTTAAACTGTGTGCGTAAGGCAGTTATCAAACAAGAGTACCATAACAAATCAAGACATGTTATTCTCAGGATGGAACTTTCTGAAGAAGAGAAACAACAGTTTGAGGAGAAACAGATTGAGATCAGTCGAAGCTACATTAATGAACACAAACAGTTTCATGGCTTTAACATAATGCAATCCAATTTTTGCAGAGATTATGTTAAAGAAACATGTGCCTTTTTAGATGTCAGGAAAAAAAGAAGACCTAAAAATTCCCAACTTCTTGCATTCTTATCACTGGTGAATGCCTACGTCCCTGGATCCCACCTTCTGCAGTCTCAATGTCAGGCATTCCTTGGTCCTCCAGATCCCATTTATGGAGGACCTTCCTTTGAGCAGCGAATGGAGCCTTTCACTCAGCTGATAGTGACATTCCCTGCACGACAGGGACAAGACAAACATGTCTGCATGGCTCACTCACTGATTGCACAGCAGTGTGTTGAGTTACTGGCTATGGCAGGTGTGACCAGGAGTGATACAGCAAGGAACTTTCTGACAGACTTTTGTGGAGAAGAGGTGCAGCAACATTTGATGCCTGTCATCAAAGACATGCTAACTAAGAGGGAAATCACAGTGGACCATCAGCAGAATGCAGGAAATGAAACACAGGATCTGTTTTCCCAAAAATACGTTTTACAAAACAAGCTAACAAAAAGGGAAATGGGAGAAGAGAGGACAGACAAGTTTTCCAGGTTGATTCTCGATATTGAAGCCAAAGAATCCAAAAGCAATTGTGTATCTGTTTTGCGATTAGCTTCAGAAAAAATCACACAAAACCCATTTTTTCCTCAAGCTCTTGCTCGTTTCTTTTGCCTTAGGATGGGGGAATATGGTGTAGGAGAGCAGTGGGCAAAAATAGCAAAAGACAGAGATCCTAAGAATTCATTTGTTGCTGACACTCTGGGGCAAGTATACAAGACACATTTAAAGAGCAGGGTCTATGATCCTTCCATCTCTGCACAAGATATCTTGCAACTGGCAGTAAAGGCCTTTGGGGCTTTCAAAGATGTGGAAAGGGCTGCTGAAAATGAGCAAGGAGCAGACATGCAAGATGATGGTATGACCAAAGTCTCACACATCTTTAACAACAGAGGACTATTTGGTTATCTACAGGTTGCCAACATTGTTTTTGACTCGCTTGTCTCGCTTGACAAAAACTGGCAAAAGGTCCTTACCATGGAAATATCAGCTGAATCTTTCTTCATATCAATCAGACAAAAAAAGCTCATCAAGTACAAGCCACTCATCAGCAGCCTCAGGGATGAGGTGGAGAGGAAATGTGAGTTTTTTGATGGTTACCTGACGTACTCCAAGCCCAACATTAAAAAAAATGAACCGCATTACTTTCAGACTGATGTCAAGAACTGCTACTGCAAATATGTGGGGACATGCACACCTATACACTCAGAGTCTGCAATAGATGTACCCCTCCAGAAGCTCAAAGAGGAAATGGCCATTGCCTTCCCTGGACTGCTTTGCTGTCTTGATAAGGGCTATGATGAATCTAACTTGAGCCGAATAACAAAATTGTGGGAGGAAATACAAGAATGTGAAAAAAAGAAAGATGGTGGTGGTGAGAACAAAGCTGCCCAAAACTTCATCCTTGCCAACATCATCTTAAGCAAAGTGGAAGCAGCATCTCCAATGCTTACCCCTTTGCCAATCCTAAGAAGCATTCTGGAGAGAAATCTTTTGGCTAATTTCGGTAACCAAACTCCAGAGTTTTACCTCTTAGTCCTTTTGCTGTTCTGGCCCGAGGAGCATAAGAAAATGGGATTCAATATTGACCTCAACAAATGTGTTCTGGAGATGCAAGACTCCTACAACAACACATACAAGAAGCATCTTCGCTCAAGGTACCTTCGCCCCCTTATTTTCCTGGGACGGGGTGAGGGTTTGAGCAGACTGGTTCATAGATCAAAAATAGACAACCTATTGGCAAGGGAGAATCCAATGGCAGGGCCAGTGGAAAGGCCAGACTTTATAGATCAAAAGTGGAGCTGTGGTGAGGTGTGGAGAGAACCCAGTGTCCAGGATCTTCTTCTTCCAGTCATTGGAGTGGTTAGACAGCATAGAGTGATTGCGTGTGTTGATGGCAAGGAGATTAAAGTCTGTGCCGACCAACGAAGCAAAGTTTGGAAGCCTGGAGACGTCTGCTTCTACCTAGGCTTCACCATTAGAGGTCCTGTGGCCTATGGCATACAGTACCCATCCCATCACGGACATTTCTTTCATTCAGATAGGATGACAGGGGGGGTACCTCGTAAAATGTTGGAAGTACCTGACATCAAATCGATCAAAGACGGTAAGACAGTTACTGTATAGTCCTATATTTCTCATTTTCATCTCTATTGTCTCTCACTCAAGTTCATTTACGTTTTTGCTCCTACCCTTACACCTCTGAACAGCCAATACACCTCTGTTGCTAGACAGAATTTTTGTGATATCTGTTCTTCCTCACTTCATCTGACCTAACCTGACCTCTGCTCAAATTCCTCACTTCTCCCCAACTCACGACTGTCATGTTGACTTGTACCAGACTGTGGCCATTCTTCTTCCCATAGGATCCCTGATGTCTAACAATAACATATTCTGACTGAATGTAAACGTTCTACATTCCCCTCTCTCCCTCAGTGAAATGAATACAGATACTTCATATTTTCAAGTTTAGAACTCAGAACCCATCACCACCAATCTACACAGGGGAAACAGTGATGCTGGGAGTATTTGTGACTCATCTCATAGAGATTATTGTTAGCACTAAATATAATTCTTATGATATTTGTCATATCATTGATTTTACATTGCTTTGTGTACCAGGAAATTAAGACTGTACAGTCGTTGCCAAAAGATTTGAGAATGACACAAATATTAATTTACACACAGTTTTCTGCTTCAGTGTCTTTAGATATTTTTGTCAGATGTTACTATGGAATACTGAAGTATAATTACAAGCATTTCATACGTGTCAAAGGCTTTTATTGACAATTACATGAAGTTGATGAAAAGAGTCAATATTTGCAGTGTTGTCCCTTCTTTTTCAAGACCTCTGCAATCCGCCCAGGCATGCTGTCAATTAACTTCTGGGCCACATCCTGACTGATGGCAGCCCATTTTTGCATAATCAATGCTTGGAGTTTGTCAGAAGTTGTGGGTTTTTGTTTGTCCACCCGCCTCTTGAGGATTGACCACAAGTTCTCAATGGGATTAAGGTCTGGGGAGTTTCCTGGCCATGGACCCAAAATATCAATGTTCTGGGGCACTCTGGGGCAAGTATACAAGACACATTTAAAGAGCAGGGTCCATGATCCTTCCATCTCTGCACAAGACATCTTGCAACTGGCAGTAAATGCCTTTGAGGCTTTCAAAGATGTGGAAAGGGCTGCTGAAAATGAGCAAGGAGCAGACATGCAAGATGATGGTATGACCAAAGTCTCACACATCTTTAACAACAGAGGACTATTTGGTTATCTACAGGTTGCCAACATTGTTTTTGACAATTACATGAAGTTGATGCAAAGAGTCAATTAATTCTGGGCCACATCCTGACTGATGGCAGCCCATTTTTGCATAATCAATGCTTGGAGTTTGTCAGAGGTTGTGGGTTTTTGTTTGTCCACCCGCCTCTTGAGGATTGACCACAAGTTCTCAATGGGATTAAGGTCTGGGGAGTTTCCTGGCCATGGACCCAAAATATCGATGTTTTGTTCCCCGAGCCACTTAGTTATCACGTTTGCCTTATGGCAAGGTGCTCCATCATGTTGGGAAAGGCATTGTTCATCACCAAACTGTTCCTGGATGGTTAGGAGAAGTTGCTCTCGGAGGATGTGTTGGTACCATTCTTTATTCATGGCTGTGTTCTTAGGCAAAATTGTGATTGAGCCCACTCCCTTGGCTGAGAAGCAACCCCACACATGAATGGTCTCAGGATGCTTTACTGTTGGCATGACACAGGACTGATGGCAGCGTTCACCTTGCCTTCTCCGGACAAGCTTTTTTCCCGTATGCCCCAAACAATCGGAAAGGGGATTCATCAGAGAAAATTACTTTAACCCAGTCCTCAGCAGTCCAATCCCTGTACCTTTTGCAGAATATCAGTCTGTCCCTGATGTTTTTCCTGGAGAGAAGTGGCTTCTTTGCTGCCCTTCTTGACACCAGGCCATCCTCCAAAAGTCTTTGCCTCACTGTTCCTGCAGATGCACTCACAACTGCCTGCTGCCATTCCTGAGCAAGCTCTGTACTGGTGGTGCCCCGATCCCGCAGCTGAATCAACTTTAGGAGATGGTCCTGGCGCTTGCTGGACTTTCTTGGGCGCCCTGAAGCCTTCTTCACAACAATTGAACCGCTCTCCTTGAAGTTCTTGATGATCCGATAAATGGTTGATTTAGGTGCAATCTTACTGGCAGCAATATCCTTGCCTGTGAAGCCCTTTTAGTGCAAAGCAATGATGACGGCACGTGTTTCCTTGCAGGTAACCATGGCTGATAGAGGAAGAACAATGATTCCAAGCACCACCCTCCTTTTGAAGCTTCCAGTCTGTTATTCGAACTCAATCAGCATGACAGAGTGATCTCCAGCCTTGTCCTCGTCAACACTCACACCTGTGTTAACGAGAGAATCACTGACATGATGTCAGCTGGTTCTTTTGTGGCAGGGCTGAAATGCAGTGGAAATGTTTTTTGGGGATTCAGTTAATTTGCATGGCAAAGAGGGACTTTACAATTAATTGCAATTCATCTGATCACTCTTCATAACATTCTGGAGTATATGTAAATTGCCATCATACAAACTGAGGCAGCAGACTTTGTGAAAATTAATATTTGTGTCATTCTCAAAACTTTTGGCCACGACTGTATTAACACAGTAGTTAGTACTTTGTGTACTTGATTTTCTGATTGATGTGTCTGTCCCCAGGGCCTGTGAGAAGTTGCACAACCTGTGCCAATGTCATGGTGAGTTAATGTTCGTTACAGTATTCATAGACCGTACAATAGTAGTAGATAAGTGTTTGACAAATACAAATTCTTTACCACCACCTATGTTGACTGTGCTCGGTATTCATGAATATAAATTGTTTTCATGAAAAATAAGAAAATATGGTGGGAAAATCCAAAACATGTTGCTCCATTTTCAGATGGAATTACCCAATTGACAGCAGGATTATAAAAGGGTTCTTTGTGGAGGGGTAGGGTTCTACCAACAACACTTGTCATCTGAAGAACCCTTTTTGGGAGACAATGGATATTTGTAAGGCAAAGGGTTCTACGTAAAACCATTAACATGCAAAGAACCGTTTTTGGAAGAAAAGTATATTTAGATATTTTTTAAAGGCAAGAAGGTTTCTTTGGAAGGCAAGAAACCTTCTACACAGAACCCCTTCTGAATCTGAATTAGTTTATTTATTGTGCATTTTTATTTTAGATAGTGCCTGGACATTTGTGTTTACCTCAGTGTTTAAACTTTAACTTCAGGAGTTTAAAAAGTTAGGTGTGAGTAAACCCATATGGGAATATTTGTGCATATATCTGGTATTCCCTTTAATCATTTGACATGTAACTGACATAGTGGTGTAAAAGAACCCCAGTGTTGATATTAATAACCAGTTGAGTGGTTGTCATTTTTCCTCTATGTAGAGTAGAACATTAAAAACCGCGCCCATCAATATCATATTTCCCAGCATATTCTATTGCCGGTTGATTTTCAGAATTGTTTGTTTCAAAACCTGTGTTTTTGCATGTACATTGATTGGTTGATTAATCTTGTGCTACAAAAAGATAAATAACATACATTTTTCTAAACTAATACAGTCTGTTAGTCCTTGGACTTATTGCACCTGTTACTGGGATGGTTGTTCAAGTTTAGATTTAGTCTCATTTATCAATATTCCCTACCCTGACAGTTATTCTGAATGCAGGTTGTGGGTGATACAAATTCGAATTGTTGGATATCCTCACTCTGGCTGGATTCCAATTAGAATTACACATCACTTTGCAAGTGAGCATAATGTGACTTGCAGGCCTGATGTGGCCTGTAAACCAGGAGTTTCCTACCACCACTGTGTTATTGTATAACTAGGCATTCAAAGAAAGGCCTTATGATATATGTAATGTATTGTCATAAAAGGTTCCATTGGTTAAGGCTGGTGGAACCATTTATAGAGGGTTCTAGGAAGAACCCTCCAAAAATAAAAGGGTTCTTAGTAAATCCATTCATAGAGGGTTCTAGATAGAACCATTTACAGGGGGTTCTATGAAGAACCCTACATAGAGGGTTCTAGGTAGAAACCTTTGCAAAGGGTTCTACCTAGCACATAAAAGGGTTCCCCTATGGGGACCAACCAAAGAAACCTATATTGTTTAATTTAGCAACTTTTTTTCTAAGAGTGTATATTTCAAATCAGAAACCATTCTTCATTCAATTAAAAATAAATATATAGAATAAGGTTTACAAAAGTGAAGGCAAAGAAACCCTTCAAAGTGCAAAGTACATCCTTTACACTACGATGTTTTAAGAATTATGTCGTAAATACAGTTTGATAATCTGTGATATTCAGAGATCAATGTTCTCTTATTCAGGAATCTACCTCCTGGGTTCAGGTTGAACCTGCGGTCTTCACTGAAGAAGGCCCAATGTTCAGGTACACTCCTGGATTGTATTAGTCCCTCACCATATATCGTATGATAAAAGCTTTAAGTTTTGCTACCCAACAATTCTGTCTTAGGATAACAGTAACTAGATGGAATAAACCTCCTATCCATTATTTAAAGAAAGTCTGACTTTATAGAATTGGTTGAACTACTTGTAAAAACTTAGGAAATACAGTATGTGAGGATCTACAGAAAAGTTTAACAAAGTAAAGTAACCATTATGATGTTTGTCTACTGCTGATAAACAATTAAATACATGACTTACTTACTAAATCCATTCTGTCTTCTTATCATGGCATCTCTAGCATGTCTCCCCTGGGGCGCTACGAGTGCAGAGTATCAGGGCTCCGGTGGGTATGTAAAGACCATGTCAATCTGAAGTATCAATTCAGCTCCTGGGAGCCTCACAGGGCAATGATGAAACGCTTGGGGTACAAGCAAGGTGGCCCCCTATTGGACGTTACAATCGTTGCAGGAAAACTGGAAGAAGTGCATCTGCCACATTTTGCCTGTTTCGGTATGGGCGTATATGTTTATAATTAAAATATAACTGATGCAAACTACTTTTAAAAAGCCTTGTTGTTGATGTCAACCTGATGTTTATGCAAATGTACCTGTTTTTATCTCTGCAGGCGATGATCCCTCCTTTAAAGAGAAAGTGAGAGTTCTACATGTAGAAGACTGTGGTGTGTCCGTAGAACAAGTGGATGAAGTCACCCGCTTCCACGTCAAGATTGTCCATCCAACCTTCTCTCCAAAAGGAGTTCTCGTGAGATCTGGCTTTCCGGTGAAAGCCCACTGTGACTTGCAGCTCTACAAGGCCAAGGCAGCATTCCTCACGCTACATGCATATCTGGTGCCCTGTGATTCTTCTGTAGAACAGGTTATTTCCACTTATTGTTCTCCTCTGTGGTTAAATCATCTCTCAATGTTATCAATGCAGATAATACCAGTGGATTTAGAAAATTGACATTTAATATACAGTGTAGCCAAGCTCCTATTCAGTGTTTGACTTGTAAGGAGCTCACCGGAGCTGACTACCAGCACATCAAATGTTCTACTATTGAGATCCTGTTGCTCTTATAGAATATTAGCTCAAAAGTATTGTGGAGCTCCTGC